>NC_142795.1:54201655-54273786 GCF_049724085.1 Artemia sp. Qi Xiang Cuo | reverse complement strand
CTTCATTGAGGAAATTGTAAATTGAATTAGAACTTTTTATCTTCCATGAAAATATTCACAAGTATGGTATTGCTTTTTCTATCTTCCAACCGAAAAATTAGAATTGAACATTAAATTTATTTATGTCTGTTATAGAGTGAACATAATTGGTATTTTATGGATTAAAATGAAAAAATTAGACTTGCATCATGTACTTGAGTAAAATTCAGACAAGATAAGGAACTGTCATTCACTTGGGGTCGAACCGTTACAATAGTACGAGAAATTTTTATAGTAAGTGGCCATATTCACACTCAGTGGCGTGATTTTTATATATTAAACAGAAAAATTTAGACGTGAAATTTCAATTTCTTTTTGTCTGTGAAATAAAGAACTGAAGTGGAAGATTTTTGTTTTCTCTGTAAAAATTAGAATTGAAGCGTGTTCTTTGGTAAAATTCAGAAGAGAACTTGAACCTTTCTTGACTTCGTTGAGGAAACTGTAAATTGAACTAGAACTTTTTATCTTCCGGGAAAATAATCACAAGTATGGTATTGCTTTTTATATCTTCCACCGAAAAATTTATACTTGAAATTTAAATTTCTTTATGTCTTTGTGAAATAAAGAACTGAAGTGGAAGATTTTTATTTTCTCTGTAGAAATTAGAATTGAAGCGTGTTCTTTAGTAAAATTCAGAAGAGAACTTGAACAATTCTTCACTTCGTTGAGGACACTGTAAATTGAACTAGAACTTTTTATCTTCAGGGAAAATATTCACAAGTATGGTATTGCTTTTTCTATATTCCACCGAAAAATTTAGAATTGTAGTTTAAATTTCTTTATGTCTTTGTTAAATAAATAACTGAAGTGGAAGATTTTTGTTTTTTCTGAAAAAATTAGAATTGAAGCGTGTTCTTTGGTAAAATTCAGAAGAGATCTTGAACTTTACTTGACTTAATTGAGGAAACTGTAAATTGAACTAGAACTTTTTATCTTCCGGGAAAATATTCACCAGTATGGTATTGCTTTGTCCATCTTCCACCGAAAAATTTAGACTTGAACTTTAAATTTCTTTATGTCTTTGTGAAATAAAGAACTGAAGTGGACGATTTTGTTTTCTATGGAGAACTTAGAATTGGAGCACGTTCTTTGGTAAAATTCAGAAGAAAACTTGAACTTTTTTTATCTTCTGCGAAAAATTTGGATGGGTGAAAAAGATAAGTACTTCAAGTTGGAAAATGGGTTTAGGAGGGACATTATGAAAGGAACTTGTTCTAAAAGGATATAATAAAGCCATAAAAAGTGTTAAAATGGTGAGGGGGTTCTTGGGTGGGGGCGGGGGTGGGCGTTTGGGGCTCCCGGGGCCCGTGAGGGGTGGTGTGTTCATTTGGGAGCCTGAGGGGACCTTTGGGGACCGGGATGAGCCTTGGGGGGTCTGGGGAGTGTCTGTGCACGTCTGAGAGGGTCCTTGAGGACCGACTGGTCCTTTGGGAGCCCGGTGGACCTTTGTGGACCGGGTGTAGGCCTGTGGGGGTCCGGGGAGACCTAGAGCACCGTGTGGGCCCTGGGGGGGCTCGGGGGGTCCGTGGGGGGGCGGGGAGACCCGTGAGGACCTGGGGAGGACCTTTGGGGACCGGGGGGCACTTGGGGGGTCCGGTGGGCCCTTTGGGAGCCCGGTGGTCCGGTGGGGACCCGGGGAGGGCATGGGGGGGTCCCGTGGGTCATTTGGGGGCCTTGGGGACCTGTGAGGCCCGGAGGCGTCCTTGTGGGGTGGGGGAGAGCCCTATGCGCGCTGGGTGACCCCTGTGAGCCCGGGGAGGGCCGGTGGGGACCGGTGGAGGGCTTTTGGGGGTCGGGTGGACCTGTGGGGCCAGGTGAGGGCCTGTGGGGGGCTCGGGTATGGTCTTGTTCGGGGCTGGGGCCATTTGGGTGCCCGGTGGCCCTGTGGGGCCGGGAGCGGGCATGTGGGGCCAGGGGGTGTCCCTTGGGGGGCGCGGGGAGTGCGTGGTGCGGGTCTGGGGCCCTAGGGGTGCACGGGGGACAGGTGGGGCCCGGGTGTGGGCCTTGGGGAGTCGGGGGGCCCTTTGCGGCCCGGAGGTGGCGTTGGGGGTAGGGTTTGCTGCATGGGGGCCGGGTGGGGCCCGTGGGAGCGCGGGGAGGGCGTTTGGGGCCGGGGGGTGGGCCTTGGGGTCCCGGGGGAGGGCTTTGGGGGTCCGGGGGGACCTTTGGGGACCGGGGAGGGCTTTTGGGGGTCTGGTGGACCTTTGGGGACCGGGGAGGGCCTTTGGGGCTCGGGTATGGCCTTTTAGGGTCTGGGGCCCTTTGGGTGCCTGGGGACCTTTGGGGAACTGGGTGAGGGTCTTTGGGGGTCCTGGGGGGGGGGGGTCCTGGGGACCCCCTGTTTACCATGGAGGCCGGGGGGCGTCCTTGGGGGTGGGGGTAGGGGGCACGGAAACTTTGGGGTTGGGTTAGAGGACCTCACAACACGGTTCAAATGAAAATTGTGTATTATAACGACCACACTCAAAACCTCCTCCAAAATCTCTTCAAAAATCTTCTTTTAAAATGTCTCTATCTGTTTCACCGAAATAGTTCCATAACCTGTCTAAAACGGTTTCGCCCAAATAATCCCTAAACGTAAATTCAGCGTGTTCCTGTGTTATTGGCATCTCTGCGTCAATGCATTTCAAATTATTTGGAAACCTTTTCGCGCGCTAAAACAATTCATCGCTAAGATGTTTCTTGCCTAATTGTTTCCATGGCCTGTGGTTATTAATATCCTTTGGAGTTCGACCAGTAGAACTGTTCCCGAGGCAAAGACATTAATGATTTTGGATCTATTCCTGGAGAAATGTTTCTAGGCGAAAATTTTTAAAGTCTGACAGATGATGTCATTGATTGATTGATATGTCAAGAAAGGGAAAATTAATTTGTTGTTTCTAAGTGGAATTATTGATTCACGATAGGTGAATTGAGGTCGACAGCACAGGTGTTCTGACTCGTGACAGCACCACGTGGTTTATGGTTTTCTCAGTGAGAATGAAAAAACAGGAATTTTCTCACTTGAAAAACCACGAATTTTGTCACATTTATGAAATTCTCACTTGAAAAACCATTAATTTTGTCAGATTTTTGAAATTCTAACTTGAAAAACCATGAATTTTGTCACATTTATGAAATTCTCACTTGAAAAACCATGAATTTTGTCACATTTATGAAATTATCACTTGAAAATCCATTAATTTTGTCAAATTTATGAAATTCTCACTTGTAAAACCATTTATTATGTCTCATTTATTTCATTCTAACTTGAAAAACCATAAACCACGAAAATACGGTTAAAAAATTAAGTTATTTAAATGTTATACTTACATAACTGTGTAAAACTTCATTGTTTTTAATGTGAGAATTTCATCTGTTTTTTCATTCTCACTGAGAAAACCATAAACCACGTGGTACTCGTGGGAGTATAAGACCCCTCTCTACTGGGGTCGGGGGTTATATGGGAGAATCTTTCCATGAATAAAGTTTTCATGGGGGAAGAGACATTGCTATGAAGGGGGTGAAAGATTTCCCAGCATTATTAAAGAAGGAGATCAGAAATTAAATAAAAAAAACAAGTTTTTCAACTGAAAATAAGGAGCAAGATCAAAACTTAAAACGAACAGAAAATATTACGTCTGCGATTGGGTTCACCCCCTAGTCAATACCTCGCTATTTAAGCCAAAGATTTTTTAGTACTTTCATAAGAGCTATTTATTCTAATTAACAGCCTTTGTGATTAAGGGGTCATTTTTAAAGAATTGGAACAAAACTCGAACTTTAGCTTAAAGAGCAAGGTATTGACTAGGGGGCGAACCCCCTAATATGCGTATTAAAAATCTATGAATATAGAAGTTCGTTACATAAGGTAATTCGTAAGTTACGTATATTTATTACTAATAAAAATTAAACAAGTTAATAAAAAATTAAATAATTAAAAAAAATTAAAAATTAAAAAATTAATAATTATTAAAAAACTAATAAAATTAAACAAGTTTCTAGAAAGCCATTAAACCAAATAAAAGTAAAATTAATATGCAATTTTTTTTTTAATCATTCATGTATGGTGAGCCAAAATCAAAACCTGCATAAAAAAAACGTTCAAAAATTAGATAAAAAAAACAAGTTTTTTTTACTGAAAGTAAGGAATGACATTAAAATTTAAAATGAACTGAAAGTTTTGCATGTATGAAAGGGGTTGTCCCCTCCTCAACACCTTGCTCTTTATGCTAAAGTTTGACTTTCTCACAACTCTATTTTTTTAAACAATAAAATACTTTAGCGTAAAGAGTGAGGCGTTGATAAGGGGACAAACCCTTTAATATACGGAATAAGTTATGTTCGTTTTTAAGTTTTAACGTCGTTCCTTACTTTCAGCTAAAAAAAACTTGTTTTTGTATTTAATTAATTATAAAAAGCAAAGTTTTCCCGAGGGAAGTAAAGAGTGATGTTGAAACTTAAAACGGACAAAAATTATTATTACTTCACAGCCTGTTTAATATGTATAAATAAAAATAGTTCAAATAAACCAACTAATTATGCTTCCCTGTGCTTTTAATATTATACAAAACTAGCGCTTTACTCAAAACACAAAAGTCAAGCATAAAAAACAGCATGGCTGCCGGCAAGGGGGGGGGCAGGGGGGCCATGGCCCCCTGGAAAATTGGGAATAATAATCATAAGGAAACCAAAGGAAAAAAGCAGAAAAAATGTTTGTTGCCCCATTTTTGGCTGCCTGCCAATAGACTTTGATCCATAATAAGGAAAATATCAGTTCTAATTTGTGACGGAGTGACCCCTAACAAGTTTTCAAAAAAAAATTTCTGTATGATTTGGTTGGAGCAAAAAAAAAAACAACAAAAAAAAACATATTCTTCGTAGTAATGAATGGTAAATAAATAGCGATCCTTATCAATAACGGAAGTATAAAAGCCTAGCTATTGATAACATTCAGTCAAAGAATCAGATTTTTATGGTGATCTTAAATATGTATTTGTTGATTGGTAATTAGTGCAATTACTAGAACACAAAAAAGTTCGTGTAATTATAGGAAACACGAAGAAAACAACATAATAAGGAGCAATTTCGATAAGAATATGCCGTCAACTTTTGCTTGCATTGCAAGAGTACCCATGAGTTGATATATGAAGCCACTGTAATCAGAAATGTTTTCCCTGGATGGAATACTAAGAATTTCTGTATTTTTCCCCTGAAAGAAAAGGTTTTTTGTGTTTTGTTGTCATTTTTTTTTTGTTTCTAAGAGTGATTGTATTTATCTTATTTTCAGTCAACAATATCGACAGTTCAAAACTGTCAATATTGTTAAAAAATATCCGTTCAACGCTTCGGCATTGCTCAACAGAACTTAATGCTGGGAGTTTGTATCTTAGTTTTTGTAAGTAGCCTATTGTTTTCTGTATCTTTTGTAACTACTTACTTTTTTTTAATTTTTAAGTACTTTTACTTAAATTGACATAGGTCTTCCATTGCCTTTAGAAAATTGTTTGTCTCTAATCTTCATTAAATAAAGAAAAAAAAAACAATTTTTTTCAACTCAAAGTAAGGAGCAACATTAAAACTTAAAATAAAAAAAAATTATCAAATTTATGAGGGCAATTGCCCCCCTCCCCAACAACTCGCTCTTCACGCTACAGGTTTTTTGCGCTTTATAAAAAAGTTACTTATTGTTCTAATTGAACGACCTTTGTGTTTGGAAATTATTTTTTAAGAATTGGGATTGAATTTGAACTTTAGCGCAAAGAGCGAGATGTTGAAGAGGGGGTTGCATAATAATTTATTTTTGTTTTCAGTTTTAATGTTGCTCCTTACTTTCAGTTGGAAAAACTTTTTTATTTCTGATCGTTTTTTAAATAACGCCAGTATAAGTAGAGATAACCCTAAAGGTCCCGTACCCACACCATATATGGGCATAGAACCACGTGGTTTATGGTTTTTGTCAGTGAGAATTTGAAAAACAGGAATTTTGTCACATTTATGGATGTTTTTATGGTTTTTGTCAGTGAGAATTTGAAAAACAGGAACTTTCTCACATTTTTGTATGTTTTCATGGTTTTTGTCAGTGAGAATTTGAAAAACAGGAACTTTCTCACATTTTTGTATGTTTTTATGGTTTTTGTCAGTGAGAATGAAAAAACAGGAACTTTCTCACTTTAATGGATTATTGAGTCTAATGGGGGAAGGTCAATGACACTTCCTTTATGTTGTTGCTCGAGGCAAATGTTCTGAGTTTCCAGGAAACAGTTAGATCACGTGTTTCCTTCTCAGCCGATCAGAGGGCTTGTTTACATCTCCTTCTAAGTCAATCAGGGGGGTGGAAATATTAGAAAAAGAGGATTGCAGGTTGGGTTAGTTTAGATTTTTAGTTTATTATTTTATTAGTTATTTAGTTTAGTTTTAGTTTGGTTTAGTTTAGATTTTTAGTTTAGTTTTAGTTTAATGTTTAATCTTATTTTAGAGTTTTAGTTTGGATTTTTAGTTTATTTTAAGTTTATTTATTAACTTTATTTATAGTTTAGCCTTAGCTAGTTTAGTTTTAGTTTAGAGTTTTAGTTTAGCTAGAGTTTTACTTTAGAATTTTAGCTAGAGTTTAGTTTAGTTTTAGTTTAGTTTAGTTTAGATTTTAGTTTAGTTTTAGTTAGTTTAGATTTTTAGTTTATTTTAAGTTTATTTATTACCGTTATTTTTAGTTTAGTTTTAGCTTAGTTTTAGTTTAGAGTTTTAGTTTAGCTAAAATTTTACTAAAGAGTTTTAGTTAGAGTTTTAATTTAGCAGTTTAGTTTAGTTTTAGTTTAGTTTAGATTTTAGTTTAGTTTTAGTTTAATGTTTAGTTTTAGTTTAGATTTTTAGTTTATTTTAAGTTTATTTTAATTTTATTTATTAACTTTATTTTTAGTTTAGTTTTAGCTTAGTTTTAGTTTAGAGTTTTAGTTTATCTAGAGTTTTACTAAAGAGTTTTAGTTAGAGTTTTAATGTAGCAGTTTAGTTTAGGTTTAGTTTAGTTTAGATTTTAGTTAGTTTAGCAGTTTTGATTTTTAGTTTAGTTTTAGTTTAATGTTTAGTTTTCTTTTAGATTTTTATTTAGATTTTCAGTTTAATTTATTTTAGTTTTATATTAGTTTTTAGTTTTAGTTTAGAATTTTAGTTAGTTTAAAAGTTTAGATCTTAGTTAGTTTAGTAGTTTAGATTTTTAGTTAGAGTTTTAATTTAGCAGTTTAGTTTAGTTTTAATTTAGTTTAGTTTAGATTTTAGTTTAGTTTTAGTTTAAAGTTTAGTTTTCTTTTAGAATTTTAGTTAGATTTTCAGTTTAATTTATTTTAGTTTTAGATTAGTGTTCAGTTTTAGTTTAGAATTTTAGTTAGTTTAAAAGTTTAGATTTTAGTTAATTTAGTAGTTTAGATTTTTAGTTTAGTTTTAGTTTAATGTTTAGTTTTCTTTTAGAGTTTTAGTTAGATTTTCAGTTTAATTTATTTTAGTTTTAGATTAGTGTTTAGTTTTAGTTTAGAATTTTAGTTAGTTTAAAAGTTTAGATTTTAGTTAGTTTAGTAGTTTAGTTTTTTTAGTTTAGTTTTAGTTAGTTTAGTTTTAGATTAGAGTTTTAGTTTAGCTACAGTTTGCTAAAGAGTTTTAGTTAGAGTTTTAATTTAGTAGCTTAGTTTGGTTTTAGTCTAGTTTAGTTTTATAATAATGTTTAGTTTTAGTTTAAAGTTTTATTTACTTTAGTAGTTAAGAGTTTTAGTTAGAGTTATAGTGTAGAATTTTTAGTTAGTTTAGTAGTTTAGAGTTTAGAGTTTTAGTTTAGTTTTAGTTTAGTTTTAGTTTAGTGTTATAGTTTATATTTTGTTTAGTTATAGTTCAGTTTTAGTTTAACATTTTTATCTAGAGTTTAGTTTTAGTTTAGTAGTTAATTTTAGTTTTGTTTAATGTTTAGTTTTATTTTAGAGTTTTAGTTAGAGTTTTAATTTAGTAGTTTAATTTAGTTTTATTTTAGTTTTAGTGTAGAATTTTTATTTTGTTTAGTAGTTTAGATTTTAGTTAGTTTAGTAGTTTAGTTTTTGTTTAGAGTTTTACTTAGTTTAGTAGTTAAGAGTTTTAGTTAGAGTTATAGTTTAGATTTTAGTTAGTTTAGTTTAGTCTAGATTTTTAGTTTAATATTTTATTAGTTATTTAGTTTAGATTTTAGTTTATTAGTTATTTAGTTTAGATTTTTAGTTTATTTTAAGTTTATTCATTACCTTTATTTTTAGTGTAGTTCTAGTTTAGTTTTAGATTAGAGTTTTAGTTTAGCTAGAGTTTTACATAAGAGTTTTAGTTTAATTATAGTTTAGTTTTAGATTAGTGTTTAGTTTTAGTTTAGAGTTTTAGTTAGTTTAGTTTAGTTTTAGATTAGTGTTTAGTTTTATTTAGAGTTATAGTTTAGTATTTTAGAGATTAAAATTTATTTTTAGTTTAGTTTTAGTTAGTTTAGTTTTAGATTAAAGTTTTAGTTTAGTTAGAGTTTTAATTTAGCAGCTAAGTTCAGTTTTAGTTTAATTTTAGTTTAGTTTTAGATTAGTGTTTAGCTTTAGTTTAGAGTTTTAGGTAGTTTAGTTTAGTTTTAGTTTAAAGTTTAGTTTTACTTTGGAGGTTTAGCAAGATTTTCATTTTAATATAGTTTTGTTTTAGGTTAGTTCTCAGTTTTAGTTTTGAATTTTACTTAGTTTAAAATTTTATATTTTCGTTAGTTTACTATTATAGATTTTTAGTTTATTTTTAGTTTAATGTTTTTTTTTCTCTTAGTGTTTTAGTTATATTTTCAGTTTAATTTATTTTAGTTTTAGATTACTGTTTAGTTTTAGTTTAGAATTTTAGTTAGTTTAAAAGTTTAGATCTTAGTTAGTTTAGTAGTTTAGATTTTTAGTTTAGCAGTTTAGATTTTAGTTAGTTTAGTAGTTTAGTTTTTTTTAGTTTAGTTTTAGTTAGTTTAGTTTTAGATTAGAGTTTTAGTTTAGCTACAGTTTACTAAAGAGTTTTAGTTAGAGTTTTAATTTAGTAGTTTAGTTTGGTTTTAGTCTAGTTTAGTTTTACATTAATGTTTAGTTTTAGTTTAAAGTTTTAGTTAGTTTAGTAGTTAAGAGTTTTATTTAGAGTTATAGTTTAGATTTTTAGTTTATTTAGACAGTTTAAATTTTTAGTTAGTTTAGTAGTTTAGATTTTTAGTTTAAATAATTTCTTAGACCACACTGCTTTTCCATTAAAAACAAAAAAAAATTTTTTAAACACGAAAAACGGGTTTTAATTTTCTAACAAGCAGTGAACTACAAAACAATTAATTATGCACAAAAGCTCCGAATATTTCGGCCCCACATCCGGGAGCCTTTCTCAAAGGAAAAAAAAATAAATAAATAAAGCAAAAAAAAAAACCAACTTAAATTACATTACAATAAAACATACTAAACACATAAAGAGAACAAAAAGCAAAAACGAAAGAAAAATATAAATAAATAAGAACAAAACTCACATATTAATTAAACACTTCCATGCACTGAATTTCTTTCAACTGGCCTCCTCTCAGTATATAAATTGAAATATATTAAATAAACACTTCCATGTATTGAATGTCTATATTGATTCTACTCGCCTCCTCCCAGTATATAAATTGAAATCTATCAAAAATGAAGAATATATTTATACTTAGACCAAAACAATAAAAGGTCAACTAACCCCCGGTCCATAACCCTTAATTAAATTTCACAAGTTCATCAACCATTTTATGAATTATAAATTGAATGGATTCGTTTTGTTGCAAGCTTAGCTGCAGTTCGTTTACTTTTCTCATCATTTAACCCATTCTGACCTTTGTTCGCAAGGTCATCTTTCGTTTCAGAAATATTATTAAAATCAGTATTGGTTGAATATCTTGCCTGCATTTTAATTAAAATATTATAAATTGAATTTATAATATAAATTTATATTAAATTATAAATTTATAATTTATAATATTTATATAATATATTTATATAATATAATTTATAATTTATATAATATATAAATTTATAATTGAATTTATAAATTCAATTTATAATAGTTTAATTAAAATGCAGGAAAGATATTCAACCAATACTGATTTTAATAATATTTCTGAAACGAAAGATGACCTTGCGAACAAAGGTCAGAATGGGTTAAATGATGAGAAAAGTAAACGAACTGCAGCTAAGCTTGCAACAAAACGAATCCATTCAATTTATAATTCATAAAATGGTTGATGAACTTGTGAAATTTAATTAAGGGTTATGGACCGGGAGTTAGTTGACCTTTTATTGTTTTGGTCTAAGTATAAATATATTCTTCATTTTTGATAGATTTCAATTTATATACTGGGAGGAGGCGAGTATAATCAATATAGACATTCAGTACATGGAAGTGTTTATTTAATATATTTCCATTTATATACTGAGAGGAGGCCAGTTGAAAGACATTCAGTGCATGTAATTTTTTAATTAATATGTGTGTTTTGTTCTTATTTATTTATATTTTTCTTTTGTTTTTGCTTTTTGTTCTCTTTATGTTTTTAGTATGTTTTATTGTAATGTAATTTAAGTTGTTTTTTTTTTTGCTTTATTTATTTATTTATTTTTCCGTTGAGAAAGGCTCCCGGATGTGGGGCCGAAATATTCGGAGCTTTTGTGCATAATTAATTGTTTTGTAGTTCACTGCTTGTTAGAAAATTAAAACCCGTTTTTCGTGTTTAAAAATTTTTTTTTATTTTTAGTTTAGTTCTAGTTTAGTTTTAATTTAGTGTTATAATTTATATTTTGTTTAGTTTAGTAGTTAGAGTTTTAATTTAGTAGCTTAGTTTAGTCTTAGTTTTCGTTTAGTTTTAGTTTTAGTTTAGTAGTTAAGTTTAGTTTTAGTTTAATGTTTTGTTTTATTTTAGAGTTTTAGTTAGATTTTCAGTTTAATTTAGTTTTGTAGTTAAGAGTTTTAGTTAGAGTTATAGTGTAGAATTTTTAGTTAGTTTAGTAGTTTAGAGTTTAGAGTTTTAGTTTAGTTTTAGTTTAGGTTTAGTTTAGTGTTATAGTTTATATTTTGTTTAGTTATAGTTCAGTTTTAGTTTAACATTTTTAGCTAGAGTTTAGTTTTAGTTTAGTAGTTAAGTTTAGTTTTAGTTTAATGTTTAGTTTAATTTTAGATTTTTAGTTAGAGTTTTAATTTAGCAGTTTAGTTTAGTTTTAGTTTAGTTTTAGTGTAGAATTTTTAGTTTGTTTATTAGTTTAGATTTTAGTTAGTTTAGTAGTTTAGTTTTTGTTTAGAGTTTTACTTCGTTTAGTAGTTAAGAGTTTTAGTTAGAGTTATAGTTTAGATTTTAGTTAGTTTAGTTTAGTCTAGATTTTTAGTTTATTATTTTATTAGTTATTTAGTTTAGATTTTTAGTTTATTATTTTATTAGTTATTTCGTTTAGATTTTTAGTTTATTTTAAGTTTATTCATTACCTTTATTTTTAGTGTAGTTCTAGTTTAGTTTTAGATTAGAGTTTTAGTTTAGCTACAGTTTGCTAAAGAGTTTTAGTTTAGAGTTTTAGTTAGTTTAGTTTAGTTTTAGATTAGTTTTTAGTTTTAGTTAGAGTTATAGTTTAGCAGTTTAGAGATTAGAATTTATTTTTAGTTTAGTTTTAGTTAGTTTAGTTTTAGATTAAAGTTTTAGTTTAGTTAGAGTTTTAATTTAGCAGCTTAGTTCAGTTTTAGTTTAATTTTAGTTTAGTTTTAGATTAGAGTTTTAGTTTAGCTACAGTTTGCTAAAGAGTTTTAGTTAGAGTTTTAATTTAGTAGCTTAGTTTGGTTTTAGTTTAGTTTAGTTTTATATTAATGTTTAGTTTTAGTTTAAAGTTTTAGTTAGTTTAGTAGTTAAGAGTTTTAGTTAGAGTTATATTTTAGATTTTTAGTTTATTTATACAGTTTAAATTTTTAGTTAGTTTACTGGGTTGGATTTTTAGTTTAGTTCTAGTTTAGTTTTAGTTTATTTTAGATTTTGTTTAGTTTTAGTTAAAGTTTTAACTTAGTATTTTAGTTTATTTTTAGTTTTAGTTTAGTAGTTAAGTTTAGTTTTAGTTTAACGTTTAGTTTTACTTTAGAGGTTTAGTTAGATTTTCAGTTTAATTTAGTTTAGTAGTTAAGAGTTTTAGTTAGAGTTATAGTGTAGAGTTTTTAGTTAGTTTAGTAGTTTAGAGTTTAGAGTTTTAGTTTAGTTTTAGTTTAGTTTTAGTTTAGTGTTATAGTTTATATTTTGTTTAGTTATAGTTCAGTTTTAGTTTAACATTTTTAGCTAGAGTTTAGTTTTAGTTTAGTAGTTAAGTTTAGTTTTAGTTTAATGTTTCTTTTTATTTTAGAGTTTTAGTTAGAGTTTTAATTTAGCAGTTTAGTTTAGTTTTAGTTTACTTTTAGTGTAGAATTTTTAGTTTGTTTAGTAGTTGAGATTTTAGTTAGTTTAGTAGTTTAGTTTTTGTTGAGAGTTTTACTTAGTTTAGTAGTTAAGAGTTTTAGTTAGAGTTATAGTTTAGATTTTAGCTAGTTTAGTTTAGTCTAGATTTTTAGTTTATTATTTTATTAGTTATTTAGTTTATGTTTTTAGTTTATTATTTTATTAGTTATTTAGTTTAGATTTTTAGTTTATTTTAAGTTTATTCATTACCTTTATTTTTAGTGTAGTTCTAGTTTCGTTTTAGAGTTTTAGTTTAGCTAGAGTTTTACATAAGAGTTTTAGTTTAATTATAGTTTAGTTTTAGATTAGTGTTTAGTTTTAGTTTAGAGTTTTAGTTAGTTTAGTTTAGTTTTAGATTAGTGTTTAGTTTTAGAGTTATAGTTTAGTAATTTATAGATTAGAATTTATATTTAGTTTAGTTTTAACTAGTTTATTTTTAGATTAAAGTGTTAGTTTATTTATAGTTTTAATTTATAAGATAAGTTTATTTTTAGTTTAATTATAGTTTAGTTTTAGATTAGTGTGTATCTTTAGTTAACAATTTTAGTTAGTTTAGTCTAGTTTTAGATTAGTGTTTAGTTTTAGTTAGAGTTATAGTTTAGTAGTTTAGAGTTTAGAATTTATTTTTAGTTTAGTTTTAGTTAGTTTAGTTTTAGATTAGAGTTTTAGTTTAGCTAGAGTTTTACCTATGAGTTTTAGTTTGAGTTTTAGTTTACTTTTAGTTTTTCTTTAGTTAAGAGTTTTAGTTTTACTTTAGAATTTTAGCTAGAGTTTAGTTTGGACTTTCAGTTTAGTTTTATTTTAATTTTCTAGTTTATATTTTAGTTTTGTATTAGTTGGTTTATTTTTAATTGTGGTTTTGAAGTACCTAAAAGGGAAAATAAATGACGTTGTCCGTGTAGTTTCTTCAGTGTCATAATGGCAACTAATAGTCTTTTCGACTGTTCACCGGAAGATATACTGTATTTTCATTGTCGAAAATGTCGGTGATCCAGCAAAATGTAACCGTAGGGCTTGCTAGTCGCCTGAGTGTACGCTGACAACAGAAGTTTTGGGGCACCGGGGTATATCTGTTTATTGAGAGTTATGAGTGAGCTAGAATCACGAACAACTCGATAGATAATATAGATGGTGCAATTCAAAGCAAGGGTTCGTATACATTTGCTCTGATGAAACAGATTGTGTAGAACTAGGGTTATGGAAATGTGTTCATGGTGGGAGCGAACAGTGAGCTGCTGTAGCATTTCCTGTGAGAACTGTTCAATGGATTCAGCCAAAAAATCAATAATCAGCCATGAGTTCGATTCAATACTATTGAAAACATCAAGTCCTCGTATGAATCGTATTGGTATGGTTGTGGCAATAGCTTTTATTTTATCATAGGACTCCTGCCAAATACTATAGCAATAGTAAATTTTTTTCGGTTTTTCCAAAAACATTTTATCGCAAATTTGAATTATTTTAGCTAAAAGTGTTGTTTTCCCCGACATTGAGGGCCTACACAAAAATGATCTGAAGGGTTTTTTAGATTTACATATGTTGTTGATAACACTCCGACTATGGCTAACTGTAAACCATATGTTTCAGATGACTGAGCAGTAATTTTCACATTGATTTGTCTATTCAAGAACAACAAAAAAACAATATTCCATAGCAGCATTTATTATATTAATATGAAAAAAAATATTCCTTCAACATGAACACTTGTTCAACAAGAACCTGACAAAATTTCATGGTCAACATGAAAACTCTATTTGTTCAACATGAACAATGATAACACTTTTTGTACAACACTTTTGTCCATCTACAGCACTTTTTGTACAACAAAACTTTTCTGTACGACACTTTTCTGTACAACAACATGAACACTTTTCTGTACAACACTTTTGTCCGTCTACAGCACTTTTTTGTACATCAACACTCTTCTATACAACAACAAAATAAACTTGGAACATGAACTAGCACTGTTGTACATTACAGCAAATTTAAAGGTAGGGCCCCCCCCCGGGAGCCGACCGCGGGAAGGGTCCCCCACCCCCCAGGGGCCGGGATGGAAAAACAATAGCTGTCTTCACTGCTACAGGCTAGTGGTTGGGTTAGTCGGGTCAGTGGTGGTGGTTAGTTGGTTGGTTAGGTTAATTTATCCAGACCAAGTTGATTGCGATAGTCTATGCATTCAACTCGGTCTGAGATACGGTAGTGATCATGAGGTAGGACACTCACGCCATTCTCGATCGCATAAACTTTGTCAGATATACACGAAATTGCATTTTTTTCCACTCTCACAGTATAATTTCTATACTGTAGAGAGTGAATTGCAAGCACTTGTGTTCTTGGCACTAGGCTACTTTCTACACAGTCTCTGTACACGCTCATGTTGAAATTGCTCTTTACAAAATGTGTAGGCACCCCTTTACACGCCTGCTTTTCATCCTCACTATGTGTTTCAACGCAATAAACTTTGGGACCCGGGAACACCCCCTGGATATCAAATCACTCCCCGTCTCTGATTTTAACATTAATAGTTGGTTGGGGGCTTGACATTTCACCAGCTCGGGGTAGAGGGATGGATTCCAGTTGGTGAAATCCATCCGCGAGCTGATATGTTCCCCCTTTTCTAAATCACCCAATACATCTTCAGTCCCATTTACCTTTAACAGCAGAGAATCTGTATCCCCATAGTAAACTTGAACCTCCCCTCCCGTGGCCATTGCACCTTGCACACATTTTAAAAAAACGACAACATGAGTTTTTTGGTAATTTATTGTATTGAACTGCCGCCCACTAGCTTCTTGTTCAGCGCCATTTTTTGCTTTTTACTTTTAAAAAGCACCATGGAGGTCTTGACGCTCACGACCTATGAGAAGTTATGGTCGGCAATCATTCCTACACACTCTCGAGGGTAAGTCACGACGTCGCAGTGAAATCTGTTACGTAAGCTTTCACACATTTTGCCAAACGCTGAATTTAGAATGAGCTTGTACAATTCCTTCTCTACCTTGGAGTTTGCCCTAGAGCGTTTATCAACAAAAGTATCGATAAACGTTTTCAAATAAGGTTTCTGATTGAACTGCAGGACCCTATGTATTTTGGTGATCTTGAAACCATTGTTCACCATCCAGTGCAAAAGCACATGGTGAACAACGATATTATCTTTAGGATCCAAATCAGCAATCAGTTTTTGTTTAGAGGGAGTCCAATGCATCCCCATATCCTCAACCAATGACCGATTGTAGGGGCTCAGCAAGTCCCTGGTCACTGGTCGATTGATACAGGGAAAACCAAAATCTTTGACAGAGTCGTGAAGCGCCAGCGGAATGTGACCATCAATTTCAAAGAACCATCCTTGTGGCCCATTGTCCTCGACGGTGTTAATTTCGGGGAACTCACAAGGATTCTCAAGCCATTGATACTTCCCACATGGCAAAGAGCAGTGAGACATTGCCGAGGGATATAACGATTTCATGTCCAAGAACACCGCATTTGACTTTACACCAGTGCTTTGTCCGCTCAGATCGGATGACAAGACGCGGTCCCCGTAAAAAACATACCTTCCCCTCATTGAACGCTCTACAAAAAGGTGTTGATCTACATCTGTGATTAGGACTATTTCCTCCCTACTAATTTTTTAAAATTAAATCCATCACTAAATGGGGCGTAGAAAAATAATATCCTATATCTAACCCGAACTCTGAATAGATTTGGTCTGTATTCTTACAGACTATATCCAACAGAGTTAAAACGTCACTGGTCAAGTACAGTCTACAATAATCCCACCCATTTTTACAATTCCCCTTACCCCACACTTTCTTGGCAAACTCATAATCGTTGGCTGTGCATTCACTGTTGGTCAGTGAATTGTAAAAAGCTTCAATTGGAGGTAGTTTCACCTCGCTTAAGTGAGCGCCAGAACAGTAATAATCATATGCATATACACCTTTGCTGGTCAATAGGTCATACATTTCACTGTCTGGAAAGTGCTATTTAAACAAGGGAAAGCTATCAAAATTGTCGCTTTTCTGCACTTGAATTAATTGACTCAATGCCTTGGGGAAAAAACTAAAAGAATCCAAAATCCTGATTTTATTCCAGCACGTACGCCCATTATCCACTACCTGCCATTTCAGTTCGAGAAGCAATAACTTCTCGGCCGATTTGGGAATAATGTTATACGTAAATGAATTATTTACCCATGGACTGTCTACTCCCCCTCCCTCCCTGTGCATACGTGCCAGTGCCGGTAAAATAAATTTTAAGTCATAATTAGAATTATGGATAAAAACAGGGATAAAAAACTGTTGGCTAACATTTAAATTACACGATTGATGCGCTACCCCCCTCAAATTACTACCCCCAGATGATATTTCCTGCCAAAAGTGATCATGGTCTCTGAATTTCCCCCTCCCCCCTCTTTTCCCTTTAGTACCCTTATCCTCCTCTTCAAACTCCCCCTTACAAACCCAACATATTTTTTGATTTTTAATCGCGAGACGATCGTCTGTAGACAGCACCATTGGATAATGGGTATTTCTCAAACGAGAAATAGCACCATTAGCCGTGCCATTCAGTTTAGTCAATGCCTTGACCATACACTCGTCCCCCTCATCCAATGTTTCTACTATTTCTAACAACCTCATAGTGTTATAAATGTCTCTTTGTGCAGGTCCATCAGAAACTGCAATCGCCTGGTATTCTTTGATTCAGTTTGGATATTGGGGGTCGTTCATCTCCACCAAATTGGCCTAAGAGTCCAAAGATATTTTGTTGTATTGGAGAAGGGTATTTTGGAAGTTTTTAAAGCGCAAAATGGCCCTATCCCCTGAAACCGTTTCCACTGTCTGATATCCATGCCGTCTACAGTGTCTCATGTGATTTCGCAACTTAAATTCAGTCCAAAATCTAGAGAGGCATGTTGGACAGTAGAAACGGGTCCCCCTATGCTTACCACCCCCCAGAACTCTACTAATGTCAGTGATAGGGTTAAAATGGCCAATTGCATTCGGTTCACTAGGCGGTGTGTATAACAACCAAACCCAGTGTTTAACCAAATCAACTGACGGGCCCCTTACTGGGAAGACCACCCCCTTCTTTTTAAAACGAACCCCACCTTCAAATTCAGTTTCGTACTGAACCACAGTAACGCCGATACTTAAATGAGCATTAGCCCTTTCAAACAAGTCAATGGATCTTAGCGTTACTGGGTATCTTCCTTCTAAAGAAGAGAAATCTACAATTGGGAAATTGGACCCGTCCTTCCCATATACAGCCCAGTGAAGTAAATTCGTCTTAGTAGCGTCACGTGCTAGAGGCTCGTATGCTGATATGAGGAAAGCATACTTGAAACACTTTTGATCTGTTTCAAAACAGATCTTCTGGACACCACGACAACCTACTAGATCTGGATTATATTTTAATTCAACTGCCCGCCCTCCCCAGTGCCCCCCTCTTAAAATAAAATCTTTCTTAAATTTACATATATTTATGCTTAAATTTTCAATAAATAAAACTACAGACCCACTCCCATTTTCGTTATAGTTCTCGAGATGCGCAATAATTTGCCCTACCCACTCACTAAAAACACCCTCAAAATTTTATAAATTTGGATAAATTATGCGCATCTCGGAATGTATATAATGGTAATAAACCTCACTTTTCCCCTCATTTAAATAGAAAACCTTTAAAACAATAGAAACCTTAATTGAATCCCTACCTCCCCACAACTGAATTTGTTTCTCCAGTAGTGCACGAATTTTATCTATATAGGCATGCACAATTTCTACTGGATCAAACACAAAATTTCCCCCCATTAGTGAATTAAAGGGATCCCCAAACGTTGCAGTGAAAACAACTATATTATTTAAAATTGTATTCGACAATTGAACATCGGGAAAAGTTGTGTCCCTCTCTTGTATATCACCCCCTCCCCCAAGTTGTTCAACAATATTTGGGCTAGGCTCCACTTCAGTTGTTTGAAGTGGGAGCCGTTAGGCTAAAGGAGGCTGGAGGAGGGTTCCCTGTAAACTCCTCTAAAATTTGTAAAGTGTTCGGACTCAAGTCCACCTCAGGAACATTACCTTGATCAACTGTGCTAGGATCTACATTAAAATAATTATTTAAAAAATCATCAATATTAGATGGTACTTCAATAGAATTAATAATACCATGCCAGTCACTGATGGCTGAATTGTCCTGAAGGTCCATTGCCCCTTCAATGTATTCGTCCTCTTCTTCACTCGATGGTGAGTAGGGGACCAATGCACCAACCTATAAATGAAAAATAGTTTATTCTCAAAGTGTTCAAATCATCCCTACTGTAAAAATTTGGATTAATATTTACGTATTATTTAAAGTCGGCACTGAGGTGGGCTGTAGCAGTATGTACATAATAGCTTTTGGTTAATTCAATTGAAAGTTTCAACTTAAGATATTTACAAGCTAAAACATCGCATTACATAGAAGGCACCAATTTGCTCGTTTATTTTCAGTGTTCAAATTTTTTTTTGCGGCGCATCCCTGCGGCACATCCTGGGCCCACAGTGCATCCCGGACCCGTGGTGCATCCTGCGGCACTTTCATGTCCCCGCGGCGCATCCTCCGTGGCGCTTTCCTGGCCCACGGCGCATCCCGGGCCCGCGGTGCATCCTGCGGCGCACCCCCGCAGCTCTTCCCAGTCCCCTTTACATAATGCCCTTCAAAAGTTGAAATATTTCTTTCTAATTCCATACAGGTTCAGTGAACTCATTATTGTAAGCCGTCGCGCGAGTGTTCCAAGATTGAACTTCAAAATGTCGATAACCGTTAACTCGCTTTCCCCTTGCTAAAATCTTTGGCACGATAGAAATATCCACTGTAAATTAGGACACTGATATGTGACAGATAGAATAATCTCTTTCTTAAAACTACGCGAAAAATAGCATTCGGTTTCAAAGGCGGTAATCATTAGCAGTAATTAACTGCATTTTTTAGGTGAGCGAAAAGATTCGATGATAACTATGACCCCCGCCCCCTTTTCAGCCCTGTCATAAATAGAACCTATTATGTGTGGGAATATAAATTGTTTCGCTCTTATATAAAATTCCAATTTCCTAAACATCTAACGCTAATTTTTCAGGCACTTTTGGTATTTTCAGAAATATACACAGAATTACGTAAAAGCATTAAAATCCTAGACTTGGCAGCCTAATCACTAATGATACAACAAGACAGGAAAAGGGGTGAAACAGATCTATTTATATGCTTGTGCGGAGGTTAAAGCCAAAGATTAAAACTAGATAATATTCAATTGTGAACGGAATAGCATTTTGAGTTTCAATGGTATCTAAAACTATATGAGATATCGAAGCGATAGCAAAGATTAGAAAAAAGAGCGGTTTACTTGCTAAAAAAAAAAACATTTAGATATCTTTGAGGGAGGGCAGAGAAAATAGTGGTGGGGGTGAGGGGTTAATATCTCGCTGAGATAAGTTTATATTGAAAAATAGGGAAAAAGAAAAAACATTGGAAGAAATAGATATGTAAGAAAAATGCTTACATTTGCATATCCGGGCTGCACTTGGGTGCCAGATGGTCCAGGTAGTGCATGCTGGGGGGTAACCTCCTGACCTAGCGTCGATGGGGCAGCTATTAGAGGTCCAAGGAGAGCGGATGTGCAAGCGATGTCATTAATTTCTTGCGCAGGTTGGACTGTGACTTGTACAGGATCTGTGACTTGTGTAGTCAAGTCAAAGGCCGGAACAGATGGCTGCACTTGACAAGGTGGCAGTGTGGAGCTGGGGGGTTTCGTCCAGCGACCATATTGTATGACAGTAGCCTTCGCAGGGGCCACATTATTAGCCCTTGCTCTCTTAGTGGGTGGCGGCGACGGGCATTCTTCACAATTTGCCTTAAAGAAGAGAAAAAAATTAGTATCAAAATAATTCCCCCCTTTTTTTTACAGAAAGAAAGTTAGTATCATCATCCATATAATTTTGTTTAGAAAAGCATTTATCTCATTTCAGTAAAGCAAAAGAAAAAATTTCGCGAGAAATATATTAGACTTAGAAATCAAACGGTTTTATTAGACAATCAGTAGTCTATAGCCATAGGATAGGAATCATTGTTTCTATTTTTACCATTTAGAAAAATATTAAATGTTCCAGTCTATAGGCTTTAAATTAGATCGTTAACCCAGCGGCCTATAGACCTAAATTTGCAAACATAGGTTAAAATGCTATTCAATTTACACATAATATAAGCTTCATGCAACTCTTAAAGACCCTTCTAGCCCTGCACAGTTTGTTTTTTCATTTTACACTGATGGTGGTAAAATTGAAGGCAATGCCCCCTCCCTTTTAAATAATTTACTTACAGCGAAGCTGTTAGAAGCGAGGCATTGCCCTCTTTCCCCCCTTTTACATAATGTCCTAAATATAATGTTAGACCTAAATTTGAAAATAATCTGTTTCATTTCTCAAAAATATAGCATCACGTCTGTGCTTAATTATTGCATCATAGTGTTTTAATTTTGACGGAAGAACAGTTCCTTTGCCTAAAGCCAGCTAATGTTTACAAACAGGAAAAGGGATGACCGATAATTTTAGCTTCGCACTGGAACCTTTTGTCAAAACAGAGCGGCATTTTCTTTAAAAATTGAGAGAAGTCAGTAGACCCTTTAAATCACATTAGAGAAAGGCTAAAATAATTTCTATTTGCAAGAATTTTACCTGTAAAAACAGAGTGGGGGTGGGAGGGGTGTTAGGTTTATGTAATAAAAAGAACATATTTTATGTTTTCCATCGAGTATAAAGATTGTATAGTGATGTTTGTATTGTATGGGGGGGGATTTACCTGAATATACTGGAGGGTGACCAAGGAAAATAATTTTATTTGAAAATAAAAAACAGGAATTTAACGAAAGGATAATTAATTCTATTTGCGAGAATTTGATTGTAAAACAATAGGGTGGGGTTAGGTTTTGAGGGTAAAAGAATATATTTTACGTTTTCCATCGAGTATAAAGATTGCACGGTGGTTTGGTTTGTGAGGGGGGGGGGGGGAGGTACTTACCTAAATATAGTAGAGGGTGACCGATGAAAATAATTTTATTTCGAAAATAAAAAACAGTAATTTAACGAAAAGATAATTAATTCTTTTTGCGAGAATTTGTTTGTAAAACAGTGAGGGGGGGGGGTTAGGTTTTGAGGGTAAAAGAATATATTTTACGTTTTCCATCGAGTATAAAGATTGCATGGTGGTTAGGTTTGGGGGGGGGGTACTTATCTAAATATACTAGAGGGTGACCAAGGAAAATAATTTTATTTTGAAAATAAAAAATGTACTTACATTGCAAATTGAAGTTGGCATGGCTTCTAATTCATCAAATTTATCCATTCTTGTTTGAACTGTGTCAAAATACTTTCTGATAATTTAATCACATTGCATGCCCGTTATATACGAAATATCTAGGTCAAATTGTCATGTAAACAAGCCCTCTGATTGGCTGAGAAGGAAACACGTGATCTAACTGTTTCCTGAAAACTCATAACATTTGCCTCGAGCAACAACATGAAGGAAGTGTCATTGACACCCCATTAGACTCAATAATCCAATAAAGTGAGAAAGTTCCTGTTTTTCAAATTCTCACTGACAAAAACCATAAAAACATACAAAAATGTGAGAAAGTTCCTGTTTTTCAAATTCTCACTGACAAAAACCATGAAAACATCCATAAATGTGACAAAGTCCCCTGTTTTTCAAATTCTCACTGACAAAAACCATAAAAACATACAAAAATGTGAGAAAGTTCCTGTTTTTCAAATTCTCACTGACAAAAACCATGAAAACATCCATAAATGTGAGAAAGTTCCTGTTTTTCAAATTCTCACTGACAAAAACCATGAAAACATCCATAAATGTGACAAAATTCCTGTTTTTCAAATTCTCACTGACAAAAACCATAAACCACGTGGTTCTATGCCCATATTTGGTGTGGGTACGGGACCTTTAGGGTCATCTCTACTAGTATACCTGGCTCCACCTCCATGGAAAAATCCCCCTCCCCAAAGAAATATCCTCTGGACAATTCAATCCTGGCGAATATTTACCCCGGAAAATTACCCTTAACATCTCCACGCGTAAAATTAAATCGGCAAAGAGAAAGCAAGACATATAAAGAAATTTCGTATATGAATTCTTGCATATTCACCCAGCGTAAAAATTCTTCTTAAAATTTCACCCTCTGGAAACTATTGAAAGTTTTGCCAGCAGAAAATTCGTCCTCCTCTCCCCACTCGAAAAATGTATGTATATTTCCCAATAACAAATAAAACAAAGGGTGATTTCTATAACTTAAAAACCTTTTCCCAGGGGCTGTAGGGGGTCATTTTATCTCCAAAGACATAGTTATCAGGCCTTTCAACTATGCTGAAGAAACAAGCTATCTCAAAATTTTTATCGGGCGATTTTGGGAAAAAAGTAACATGGGAGGGGGCCTAGTTGCCCTCCAATTTTTGGTCACTTAAAAAGGGCACAAGAACTTTTCATTTTCATGATGAGCTCTATCCCGACGTTCTAAGCCTACTGAGTCGACACGACCACCTCTGGAAAAAAAAACAACAACAAAACAACACGCATCCGTAATTTATCTTCTGGTAAAAATTACAAAATTCCACATTTTTGCAGATATGAGCTTGAAACATCTACAGTAGGGTTTTTTGATACGTTGAATCTGATGGTGTTATTTTCATAAAACATTTTCTCAGGTTTGTAGCTTTTGATGGGTAAGACTAAACTTAATGAAAATAATATATTTGGAATCAGCATTACAAGCCAATTCTTTTGATATTTCTTTTGGTATCAAATTTCCGTTTTTTAGAGTTTTGGTTACTATTGAGCCAGGTCGCACACTTTCATGAAATATAATTTAACAAATAGAAAAGGTTTTTCAACTAAAGTAAGGACAAAGTTTAAAATTTAAACAAAAATATAAATCACTCTGTATATACGGGGGATTGCCCCCCTTTCGACACCTTGCTCATTAAACAAAAAAGTTTTTTAGTGCTTTGAAAAATATTTTTTTTCCAGTTGCAAATTTTCTTTAAAAATTTGAAAAAAGTCCAAACTTCCCAGTAAAGAGTAAGGAGCTAAGGAGGAAGCAGCCCTCTTCATACAAAGAATAATCTGTGCAAATAGGTTTCAAATCTGTTCCTTGCTTTCAGTTGAAGCTCTTTTTTTTACTTAATTTCTGATTGTTTTCCAAATCATACCCATACCTAACCAAGATATAATTTGAGGTACCGGTCCCTTAAATCGCTGGTCAATGCTTTTAAAATGTGTAAGTCAATAATTGTACTTTGATTAGTACCGTTCTACGTTTAAATTTGTAATTTCAATTTTGGATAAAATTTGAATATACTTAAAAAATTGGCAGTGAATAGTAATTTCGGCGAAGTCCTTGTTAATATTATTACTAAAGAATTTTGGTTGGATGAAAAGGAGGATTATTATTTGGATGGATGAAAATTCTGTGAGAATTTTGACCTTCTACATAACTGAAGCCATCACAATTTCTACAATAGGATTTTCTTATTGATAAATACATTAAATATATATTTTTTTTTAAATACATTGAAGTACTTCATATAAATGAAAAAGAAAAATATTACCATTGAAAATTGCTGAAAACTAAGTTCCAAGCAATATTTGCCACCCCACATAAATTTCATGGTGGTGTTGAAGGTGATCTGCCATGCCTTTTTCGCATCTGTGGTGGTAGATATGGGAATGCAACATATTAGCTGTAAAGAGATATATTTCAATTAATTCCTACTCCCCCTTCCTCTCTTAACATTTATCTAAAGCCTCATGAAGAGTAAGCAGTTTGTCCATTAAAATTTACTTTTGTAAGAATCTACCCTACCCCCACCTAAACAATGACTCACGCCCCCTTATTATAGCTGATACGTAATTACAGATCAACAAACATAGCATAATTTCAATACAAATAAAGCGAATCAACTTGATTGAATCCAGTACTGCCAGCATGTGGTATTACTTCTTTTGCAACTGGGAAGCCTAAAATATAGTTTTTGATACTTTTAAATCAGTTAGCTTCTCAGGATTTTAAATTGATTGCAAATTCGTTATCTTCGGAGCAAAGTCGTATTTTAGTGCCGTAAACCGTCTAAACTGTCACCCAACCTTCACTGCTGTTTTGGCGTCTGGCCCCCCTGGAAAATTTTCTGCCGGCGCCCTTGAAAATTAGGATTATTGATTTAAGAGTCAAAAATGAGTATGTACCCTGACAACACTAAACGAATCTATAAAGCTTTTCATAGTCTTACACCAGTTGTGACATCGGTAACTTTCAGTATACAATTAAAATTATCTTAAAAATACAAGCGTAAAACTAAAAAATTTTTATTAGCAGCGAAATGATTGAACAACATACAGAAATGTTGGATTGATTTATCAAACAGCATTTGGGTCTTGCCAGCTAAAATACCAATAGTGAATAATATATAATCTTAAATTGTAAGAAATATGTTTTAGTATTACTTGAAATGAAGATCAAATAAGACATAATATGAACTCTGGAAATCCGATTATTTCTCTGTATACAACAGTGAATTTCAAGCTATGATATAAATTCTAAAGCTAGTCTATAGTCCTAATACTATCAAGATGGTTTTACTTCGAACTTGTGTACAACCTAATCATGACATGTCCTTTTCAGGACCAAAACGAGAGCCAGTCATTGAACTGAGCCATTGTGCAGAAGTTATACCAAATTAAAGGTAAAAAAATAAAGTAAAGTCCTAAAATGGATTGTTGTTTTATCTTGAAAGGGATTGATCCGAAAAGAGATTGATAATAATCTTATTCTGTAAAAAGTGTCCTTAATTGGTTTGATTTTACTGTACCAAAACTCCTATATTATTCTGTGTTTTTAGGCAATTATTCTGTGATTTATGAAACTTACTAAGAGGGTCTGGTAGAGGAATATATGTGAAGGGTTCTTATATACCTCTAGTTAAGGGCTTTGGACCATAATTATTGCAATGGTACCATTTTATGCTTCCAAAATCTCCCACTTAAGAAGTGGTACCAAAAGTGCCCTTTTAGTGTTACATGACACTTTTGGATGGTAAAATTGATAAAAGGCACGTAGATATGAGTAGTAAGTTTAAAATCAGCTTTCCCGGTATATGCCTTAAAAATGAGTGTATCACGTTTGCAAAAATAGGGTATTATCTGAAAAGTAATCAAACAGTTCGTGGTAACGAACTGTAAGTAAGGAGCGACCCGGCTCAATAGTAACCAAAACTCTAGAAAACAGAATTTTGATACCAATAGATACATCAAAAGAATCAGATTTTAATTCTGATTTTAAATATATAACTTTAATCTTACCTATCAAAAGTTACACGCATGAAAAAATTTGGCTGATTTTCGAAAAAAAGGGGAAAGACCCCCCAAAAGTTATAGAACCTTAATGAAAATCACACCATCATATTCAGAGTTTTAGAGAACCCTACTGTAGAGGTTTCAAGCTCCTATCTACAAAAATGTGGAATTTTCCATTTTTGCCAGAAGAAAGATCATGGATGCGTGTTTATTTGTTTTTTTTTTTTTTTTCCCAGGGGTGTTCGTATCGACCCAGTGGTCCGAAAATATAGTGAGAGGGCTCATTTGAACGGAAATTAATAGTTCTAGTGCACTTTTTAAGTGACAAAAAATTGAGGGCAATTAGGCCCCCTCCCACGCTCATTTTTTCCCAAAGTCACCCGATCAAAATTTTGAGATAGCCATTTTGTTCAGCATGGTCGAAAATATTATAACTATGTCTTTTAAGATGACTTAATCCCTCTAAGCCCCCAGGGGGAGGGCTGAAACTTATGAACTTTACCCAATGTTAACATATTGTATTGGTTATTGGGAAGTATACATACGTTTTCAGGGGGAATTTTTTCTGGTAGGGGGGTGGGGGTTGGTCGGGGGTTATATGGGAGGATCTTATGGGAGGATCTTTCATGAAGAAAGTTTTCATGGGGGAAGGGATATTGCTATGAAGGGGGCGCTGGATTTCCCATCATTATTTTTAAAAAAAATCAGAAATTAAATATAAAAAAAACAAGTTTTTCAACTTAAAGTAAGGGGAGGTGAAAGTAAGGGTGGTATTGACTAAGGGGAGAACCCCTTCATATACGTAATAACATATACGTAAAAAAAAACAAAAAAAAACAAGCGATACGGCTCAATAGTAATCGAAACTTTTAAAAACTGAATTTTGATGTCAATAAATGTATCAAAAGAATGGGCTTATAATGCTGATTTTAAATATATAAATTTTATTCAGTTTAGTATTACTCATCAAAGGCTACGAGCCTGAGAAAATTTACCTGATTTTTTAAAGAGCGAGGAAACATCCCCTGCAAGTGAAAGAATTTTAATGAAAATCCCACCGCCAGATTCAGCGTATCAGAAAACCCTATTACATAGGTTTCAAGCTCATATCTTCAAAAATCTGCAACTATATCTGCAACGTATTTTTTGCCAGAAGAAAAATATACGAATATAGAAGTTCGTTATGTAAGTTAATTTGTAAATTACGTCAGAACCAAATTTAGAACCATTTAGGAAAAGAAGAGTAAAATTTTTATGCAAATTTTGTTTACTTATTCAATGACGGTGAGCCAAAATAAAAGCTGCATTAACTAAAAAACGTTCAGAAATTAAATAAAAAAAACAAGTTTTTTAACTGAAAGTAAGGAGCGACATTAAAACTTAAAACGAGCAGAAATTATTCCGTATATGAAAGGGGCTGTCCCCTCGTCAACGCCTCGCTCCTTACGCTAAAGTTTGACTCTGTCTCACAGCTTTATATTTTAAAACAATAAAAAACTTTAGCGTAAAGAGCGAGGCGTTGAGGAGGGGACAGGCCTTTTCATATAATAATTTCTTTTCGTTATAAGTTTTAATGTCGCTCCTTACTTTCAGTTTAAAAAACTTGTTTTTTTTTATTTAATCATAAGAAGGGACAAACCATGATTGAAAAAAAACATACCGCAATCAAAAGCATAATAATCTAATTTGAAGTCCAGCGCTGTATCGACAGAACCACGCCTCTAATAATATAATTTAATATATTTTGTGTTTGTAGGACTTGAATTGCGTAGCATTTTAAGGGGGGCTGGAGGAGGAATTTGCAAAAGGTGTTCTTGCAAACCTCCAGTTAAGGGTTTTAGACCATAATTATTACAATGATACTGTTTTATGCTTCCAAGAATTTCCACTTAATAAGTGGCACCAAAAGTGTTGTTTTCAGTGCTATATCTGACTTACGAATGGTAGAATTGATAAAAACCACGTAGATATGAGCAAAAGTTTTCAAATGAGCCATTAAACATCACTCTAAAAAGTTCTGGTAGCCCACTAGCCCCAGCTTTTTCTACTTGAGACATGGCACCAAAAGTGCCGTTTTAAGTGCTATTTGAAACTTGCAGAGGGTGGAATTTATAGGAAGAACTTAAATATGAGCTATATTTTTATATGAGCTATCAAAAATATATCTAAGATGTTCTGGTAGCCAATGAACACAAAGCCGATGAATTCCTCGCCCAAGCCTACATCCCGGTGGAAGGAGCTGCGAGCCTGGCAAGCGATATATCAACCTGGAGGCGCCTGGTCTCATTGTTCTCTGCGCCGAACCCTCAGCAGGAGCCTTAAGTCAAGTAAGTGATTCTGGTAGCCCGCTAGCCCCACCCCTCGAGAAACGGCATAAAAAGTGCCCTTTTTCATGCCATACAGCACTTACACGGCGGAATTTATATAAACCACGTACACGTGAGAAATAGCTTTTGAATGAGCTTTTAAGCATCTCTCTATGATGTTCTAGTAACCCGCTAGGTTCGGAAAAAAGAAGGTGAAATGACCGTTTTACAATTTTTTATCTTTTAGTTACTATGCGCTGTGGTTCGCTCTTTACTAGGTTGCAGCTAATGCTTCAACCATGACAATGAGTTCAATGCAAATTCTCCTCAGAAACTAGTTAGCATTAAAATCTGTGAAATCTAATAGATGGTAGAATTTTTAACAACCTAGTAAATATAAGCAATAGTTTTTAATTGAGCCATTAAACATCTATCTATGACGGTGTGGTAGCCTTCTAATCTTTCAGTAGCTTACTGGGGAGCAGATGATTTATGAAACTTACTAAGGGGGCTGGGAGGAGAGTGTTTGGGAGGGGTTCTTTTAAACAGTCAAGGGTTCTGGAACAAAACTATTACAATAGTAACCTACCTGTTTTGTACTTCAGAGCTTTTCCACTTAAGAAGTGGCACCAAAAGTGTTGTTTTCAGTGCTATATCACACTTACGAATGGTAAAATTGATATAGAAAAAACGTATATACGAGCAATAGCTTCCAAATGAGGCACTAAACATCACTCTTATAAGTTCTGCTAGCCCAATGGCCCCAGCTTTTCTACTTGAGACACGGCACAAAAAGGGCCGTTTTTAGTGCCATTTAGAATTTGCTGATGGTGAAATTTATATGAAAGACGTAGATATGAGCAATATCTCTTACATAAGCAATAAAAGATCTGTCTACGATGTTCTGGTTGCCTGCTAGTATCACCCCTTGAGAAAAGGCACAAATAGTGCCATTTTAGTGCCATATAGCACTTTCAGATGGCGGAATTTTAGAAGGCAAGTTGATATAAGAAATAGCTTTTGAATGAACCATTTAGCATCTCTGTGATGTTTTGGTAACCCACTAGGCCTGTTGACAAAAAAAAATAATAAAAAAAAACAAAGAGAAAAAAACGGGAGACAGATCAGTGCTACCGATCCAAAAAAGTTATTTCCTTGTTTTTCAGGGAAGGGGACTGTGATTTCCCTGTACATGATTTTCGACCATGCTGATTCCAATGGTATACTTTTAATTTTGGTCTACGAGGGATTTGAGGCCTTTTGAAATCACCATACATTCCTTTTTAAAATAAACTTTTACTTTTAAGATTAACCGAAACAATAATTACAATTTCTAAGGCCCCAAAACCTCCTAAGGGCCCCTTTCTCCAACTTTTTTTTTTGAGGATACCCCAAATTTTCCATTATAGAGGTTCCATTAAGAGTTAAAAAAGTGAAAAAAAAAGTTATCAAAACGTCATCTCTGACCTCATCTTTTGGGACTTAGACAAGCAGATGCTTTGAACATCCAATTCCAATACTTTTTGCCTAACATTATGAAATATGACAATTTAGAATGTTATCCTTTTTTTAAGAAGTCCCCCCATGGCCTAAAATGTTTCCTCTTTATGACATTTCTATTTACTAACATTAGGTACTTCAGCTATTCATACAAACATTCAGCAATAAAATCACTATTAAAAGAAGTTATCTTTACTATTAAATTAGGACACATCGTAACCTATATTTTAAAGGCACATTTTTGACCGATCTGCTAAATTAAATGGCTAGAAACAATTTGCAGACGTTCGCGAAACGTTGAAAAGTTCATTGTTCCTATAGTCCGGGCGTCATGTGAAGCTATCTTGCTTATTTCCACCAGAATTGATTGCATTATTAGCGGTATCTAATAATGACAAAAAGTTATATCATTTTCTTAGGAAGTAAACTACGCCCTTTTCAAAATTAGTTGTTGGAAATGCTGACCCCCGTATGTTAAATTGGAGGTCTTTAATATTTTTTAGGGAGGTGGTGAAGAAGCCAAAGGTTTATCATTTATATTGCTTTGGCCTTCTTTTTCAGAAATAGACAGTGAAAATGTTAAACATGTAGGCGACTTATGAAAGGTTTAATATTTTTTAGGGACTTGGGGGATGACTCAAGGGCTCATTGGGTACATTTTTGCATCTCGTCCACAATTGCTTGCATTATTAACGGTATCTAATAATTATAAAAAGTTATATCATTTTCTTAGGGGGGAAACAAAGCTCTTTTCAAAATTAGCTAGTGAAAATATTAAACAATATAGGTGACTAATGAAAACTTTAATATTGTTTAGGGAGGTGGGGGTGATCCAAGGGCTCATTGGTTATATTCTTATGCCCTTCTTTTTAAAAATTAGCTAGTGAAAATATTAAACAATGTAGGCAACTTATGAAAGGTTTAATATTTTTTAGGAAGGTGGGGGATGATTCAAGGGCTCATTGGGTACATTTTTGCATCTCGTCCACAATTGCTTGCATTATTAACGGTATCTAATAATTATAAAAAGTTATATCATTTTCTTAGGGGGGAAACAAAGCTCTTTTCAAAATTAGCTAGTGAAAATATTAAACAATATAGGTGACATATGAAAACTTTAATTTTTTTTAGGGACGTGGGGGATGATTCAAGGGCTCATTGGTTATATTCTTATGCCCTTCTTTTTCAAATTTGCTGGTGGAAATATTAAACAATATAGGCGACTTATGAGAACTTTAATATTTTTTTAGGGAGGTGGGGGATGATCCAAGGGCTCATTTCGTACATTTTTGCATCTCGTCCAGAATTGAGTGCATTATTAACGATATCTAATAATGACAAAAAGCTATATCATTTTAATTGGGTGATACAAAGCTCAATATTATTTTTATTTTTAATTGGATTGTATGAAGGGGATAAAATAGAGTTAAAAGTGCGTACCAGTTACGGTAAGTCTGAGAAGATGATAAGTGTTAGGCAACTTGCCATAAATGTTAGAATAACATCACTGGATACTTTTATCAAGAAAATATCTGAAAATGTTTAATCTATAGTATGAATGGATTCAAAAAACCTGAAAATACTACTAGTACTAACAGCTTCCTGCACTACTAAGCCATCTGAGGTCAACAAAAGTACGTTTTATCAAGAAAATATTAGAAAATTTAAAGATTATAGTATGAATGGCATGCACAAACATGAAATACTACTACTACTACTAGCAACTCGCTGCATCATAAGGACCCCTGAGGCAAATACAGTAACGTTTTATCAAGAAGATATCTGAAAATGTTTCCTCTACTTAAATACTGCATTAATATATCCTTCCACACCGACTAATGGTTTACTGTTAAAGCACCGAGGACAGTAAAAATTGGGTTATTGAATTGGATTTTAGCTATCCATGGAAAAGTAACATTGCTTTTAGGTTACCCCCCTCCAACATTTTCTCAAAACGACATGAAATATGCTAGCGACTGTACATATCATACGCTATGATTCCTCATAGACACGATACGGCTTTCCCTGTGGTACTCTATGGCTGGTTATTGACACCACACGGATGCATCATTTGAGAACTAAAGTTACACCAAACAACAACATAGCAGATTATAACATGGATGAAAGTGTAGAGTTAGAAATATCTTTTTATTATGAGTGTTCTATTTGTAATGCCCACTATCAAGACTTCAGTAAGTCGTATGAGAGTAATGCAGCAAATTTAGAAATCATAATATGAAATAGAAAAGAGACAATCTACGTGAAATGAGAAGCCTAATCTTTGATGAAATGGTGAGAAAAAGAGTAGGCTCATCAGTTTCTGCAGTAGAAGAGAGTGGCAATTATCACAAGAAACAATACAGACAATGGACATCCTCTCCTTAACAAGGAAGATCAGGAGCACAGGGAAATTCTCACAGGGAAGGAGGTACGATATAGCAGCAAAAGAAACATATAAAGAAGAGACTAAGACAAGATGGATATCTCTACAGAGGGCACTATCAAAAGAGAACACGATGAATTATTTTATGATGCAGATTCAGAATGTCTAAAGTTGTTCAATAAAGTTAATAATGTATAATAATGTATGAAACATATTTTTATATTAATATTCTACATGTCATTACTTCAATACAAATATACTATACATTACTTTGTTATATTTCCTTTATTTTAGAGTACGCTACCACCACAAACGCTTAGAGTATAAAAAGATAGAGATAAAGATAGAGTAAAAAGATGGAGATATATTATATTAACAAACATGTAATATTTTACAAGCTAAGTTACGTAACAATTTTCATGTTTCATGCTTAGTTTTAACTTATGGAAATTAGGTGTTACGTAACTATTTACATGTTTCATTTGCATGCAATAGACGCCAAGAGTTTTATGAATCCTCCCCACAATGAATTCTATGGGTTTTATGACTCTCCCACACAATGAATTAAGATAGTTTTAGGACTCAACCCCTAGTCAAAAGTCTTTCTAACCTTGAGCAAAGATATAAAAGTTTGATGAAGTACTTCTCTGCTCAAATATTACATTAATAGCCTCCAGAATGATAGGACTATATGACACAGAATTTATTGGTTTGAAAAAATCATCCTGTGGTGTTATATTTGAATGTGCATTTTTATTATTGCCAATGGAACTAGAAGAAATTGACTGTTATCATTGGATATTGAACTATAACTTGTTTGATTATGATAAAAACTTATGGAGTACTACATAACGCCGTATAAACAGACTGGGATTCTACAATAGAGTGATTACGCCATATAATAAAAGTGGTCAGTAGAGAAGAAAGTACCATTTTGCTGGGGCCCCCGTACCAAACAGGTTTTTTTCTTTTATTTTATAATAAAAGAAAAAAATATGATTCTTTATTCGTCTTTGTCTTTGTCTTCTTCTTCTTCTTCTTGAAGAACAGAGTAGTAGTAGTAGGGAAAAATTATTTAGTCATTAGACAATTAGGGTCTACAGTTAGTTGTCCAGGTGAACTTTTGAAAGGACAATGTATCAATTTAAAACACCGTTAAGATATTTTATGTGTGGGAAATCGATGTCTTGAAAAACAACGCTTAACTAAAATAATTAAAAATTGTCATAAAATTTTTGTTGAAAGGCCGAGAAAAATATACTAGTGCTATACTATTTGGCAGGAATCATACGATAACGTAAAAGTAAGTGCTGCCGCCATGGGATTGGCGCAGATACAGTCCATACAGGGACTTGATGATATCAGCATTATTGAACCAAAGTCTTGGTTGATCATTGACGATCCGGCCGAATCTATTCAACAACGGTCCAAGCAATTGCTGCAATTGTTCACTGTTCGCTCTCATCATGAACAGATTTCCGTTACTCTGGTTCTACACAATCTCTTTCATCAGAGCAAATGTATGCGAACACTTGCTTTGAACTGCACCTACTCTATCATCTACAGAGTTGTTCGTGATTCTAGCTCGCTAATAACCCTCAATAAACAAATCTATCCAAGAGCCCCTAAATTTCTGCTCTCAGCATACAATCAGGCAACTAATAAACCTCACGGCTATATCCTATTGGATCTTAATCAAAATATATCCGAGGATATGCGTGTAGTCATAAATATTTTCGTCAATGAGATTACAGTATATCTCCCGGTGAACACTAAAAAGACATATTAGTCGCTATCATGGCACTGAAGAAACTACATGAAAATAGACATTTGTTTTCAGTTCTAAGTACTTCAAAACCTCCGCTTTGGAAAGCCATACTCAAACATGGTATTGACAATGATTTCATTAATCTAATATCTGAACTTTGTTTAAATTTGACCGAGGGTAATGTTCAACTGCAAGAACTAGTTAAGCAATAGCCAAAGCAACATCGTTCCATTGTACGTACATTGGCCTCTAAAAAGAAAGGAAAGAATTTTAAAAGGAAACGACTTCTTCAGGCAGGCGGTAGCTTTTTCACACTTTTAATGCCAATAATTGCAGGACTTGTAAACAGTTTTCTCTAGATGGCAAAACCCTATGAATTGACTCCAATAGAACTTGCTCTCTCACCCGTCGAACACTTTGAGGACAATCAGAGTAAATTCCTTGACAATGAAACTATTGATGATGATAAAAAACTGATTTTACTTCAAGATGCACTTCGCCGATTGGACAAACACTATCGATCAAAGCCCACTGCTGCCCACTGCTGCCCAAAAAAGAATCATCTTCTCAAGAATCTACTGCTGCTGCTGCTGGAACAAAATTAAACACGTAGTAATTGTTTTAATTTTTTTTTAAATTTATAAAAATATGGCCCAACAAATATCTTGAAAAATTTACGCGACTCCTAATCTATCTCTTGGAAAGTGATCAAGTTCAAGCTGAGAGCAATGGGGAAAGGATTATATTTCAAGGCAAGAGCTAAAATCTACTTGATTTAATGTATGACATGGTTACAAATCGTAAAGGACTATTATCATTTGACACTCGTCTATAGAACTTTCTAAATACATTAAACTTCCCCAAAAGTCTTATTGGCAATAGACAAATTCTAAAAAAATTAAATGAACGTGCATCATCATCATCATCAACATTAAAATATGAACTTGAAGAAGAAGAAGAAGATTTTAAATAGATTTCGGAAAATACTAGCACACCACTGATAGCTAGACAGAAGCGAAGACGTATCAAATTAACGTCCTCAGCAGCAGCCAGTATACAAAAGGATAGCGGACACTACACAACGTGCTTACGTTCAAAATGGCTTAAGTTGTGAAAGGTGCTTATGAAAATATTGGTGAGGTGGGGAGTGTAAGTTCCCCCAGAATTCTTTTCAAGGTCACGGGTGTTCGCACTAAAAGTGTACAAGATTATCTACAAAATGAACCAAGTTACACTCTGCATAGAAATCATAGTCTTAGTGCCAATCAATATCGAAGAACTAAAGACTTTTACCCATTGCATATAATGCAAGCAGATCTCCTGACTCTATATGAGCTTCAAAGACGTCACAATACACCGTAAAAGTACATTCTACTTGCAATCAGTGTTTTTAGTCTCTATGCTTATGCAATTCAATTGCGATCGAAGAGAGGTGTTGAAGTTGATTAGGCCATTGAAAGTATTCTCGAAAAGTATTCATATAAAAAAATTCAAACGGATCACGGTAGTGAATTTGTTAATCCTCATGTTGCAAAAGTACTAAAGAAATATAGTGCGCTGCTCCATCAAGTCACAGTCCTATAAAGTCTGCATTGTCTGAACAATTGATAAGAAATGTTAGGATTTTAATTTGAAGATATTTTACATTGAAAAATACATCGACTTTTATTCATGATCTAGATAAAATCATGTTGATTTATAAGTAACGGTATAATCAATCATTGTACATCTTTTCGACAACAGATGTTCATCATTCGGATCGTGAATCAGTTGACACAACTTTCTTAAACAGTATTCCATTGAGTCAAATTTCAAGAAGAAAAATAAAATCAAGGTTGGTAATACGGTTCAAATTAAGATAACAACTAATGTTTTTGACAAGGGAAATTACTGGTTGTCCAACGAAATTTTCAAATTTACGAAAATACTAAGATCTAAACCTAAAGCTAATCGATTACGTGATACCAAAGATGAGGATATTCTAGGTATTTCTTATGACTTTGACCTGCAAAAAGTTAAAAATGCAAGTGAAATCTATAAAATTGAAAAGATATTAAAGACACCTACTTGCAGAGGTAAGAAATAGTTACTTGTTCGATGGCTAGGATACAACTCTGATTTTGATTCTTGGATTGGTGTTGAAGATATTGACAATGCCCAATGATTTCTATGTAACTTTCATGTCCAACGTTTCCGATCCTCTCTACAATGACTTGAATACGACAAGTGATTTTTGGACAAAACTCCCCCACCATCAAATTTGACGGTGCATATGAAGTGGCTCTTGTCGATTGTATTATCAAAAATACCTATGACATCCTGAGAAAGGATCGTAAATATGAAATAAAAATTAGAACCTATGATTGACCGCCACCACCAGGTGATCAAGAACAAATTCAAAAAATCAATTGGATGGATTATCCATATATTGAATTACCCTACGAGGAGCTCACCTGCATGAATGATTTATGTCGTACTATCAATAAAAGAATTTCCGCTCGTAAAAAAGGAGCTTTTCATTTCAACTATTCAAAGGAGGAGGGCATGATCTACATTAGTTCACCTATTGCCAATGAAAAGATTATTCTCAATGATAACTTAAAGGACGTTCTTGGCTTTAAGCTCAATATAATCAATGGTAGAAGTGCTGGAAACACTAATTTCATTTTTGCATTTTACAATATAAAGCATCTTCATCATAGTCCTGCCAACACTTCCTATGCGTATATAATTAAGTGACAGCTCAAAGCCTAATAAGAGTATCCTCTAGTACTTTCAACAACATTAGCACTTATTACAATTCATTTTTGAAATATTGACAACGACAACGGTAAACACACCTAAAAAATGAACAATTAAAAAATACCATTTGTCTGTCCCGATATCAATTGTTATGTTGATGCTCTGAGTCCACGTCAAATAGGCAATGGATTGGACTACTATTAGGGGCGTACTACAGTGTCTGGCGATAGTCTTGGTAGCTTGATTACTAGGCTAATTTGGTCTGCCCTACCCCACGCCAGATAATATTTTGTACCTGGTGCGTCGCGTTTTTCTGTCTCAATACTACAGGACTGGGGGTCATGCAAGAATTTTAAGGAGAGTGTTAAGGAAAATATTAGATCTTCAGCAAGAGCCGTTGGTGAACAATTAAAATCTCGACAAAATGGGGAGGGATTGAAAAGGATGCGTTCACGTTATTCACTCATCAGTGTCTACCCAGGCAGGAAGCAAATGACATCAAAAAGGACTTTGAGAAATAAAACTATAAGGATCAATAAGCAGCAGCAGAAGAAGAAAAGGAAAAAAATTGTTAGATCAAAGAAGGATTTCTTCTCTTAATATGACTTATCTCCCCCACAAGGAATTATATCAATCAATCAGTTCCTCATTGAGTCTATTCAATGCTTAAAATTTTGATGTCAGTGTCAATTATGGCTAGTATGAACAATTTCATCCCCAACAACCCCTCTCGGAAAATATACACTTTCAAATATTTTCCAATGACAACTATTTCATTGATTTGTCGTCAACATTTATTGATTTAAATGTTGTTGTGAAGAAAAAAAAAGATAATACAACTCAAAATTACGGTGAAGGTCTCTCCTCCGAAAAATTTATTCTAAACAACCTATTCAAACAAATTAATGTTTTTATAAATGGAACATTGTTGAACACTATCAATAATTTATCCAACTATGCAAGCTACATACAATTTATGATGATGACGCCAAAGGCGTACAAAGAGTTGAGAGGACAATCATTGGGCTATGAATATCGAACAGGTGTTGATACTGACGGTGAGTTGACTACTGCAGTGACCCAGGAGTATCATCTATTTCAAAAATTAAATCATGAGATATTCAATTTATCCCAATGGTTACCCCCCAAAGTCAAGATTGACATAAAGCTACAGCTGGCCCCAGCGAATTTAATTTTGAGAAAAACACCTCCTGCAGTACCCGATGCAAATGTTATTATCAAATTGGCATTTCTCCACGTTCGAAAACAACAGGTTATGAGCTCTGTTGCATTGGCAGGGGAAAAGCTAAGAGCCAATGGTAACAACATTAAACTTCTTGTCCCCCATACTATCACCAATCAACGTCACATTGCCACCGGCTCTCGTAGCTATAGCGATTCATCATTTATCAATGGAGAAATCCCATCAAAATTGGCTTTGGCCTTTGTAAAGAGTGGCAGTGCCGTTGGATCCGGGACTGAATCCCCCCATGATTTTAATTTTTTTGATCTATCTAGCCTCGTGTGCAAAGTGAATGGTATTACACTATACACTCTATCGATTGAAACAAAATCCCATCGAACTCTTTACGAGTTGATAATGCACTCCCTAGATTATGACTCTCAAGTATTTAACAATGGAATAACTGATTCGAGATTTTCAAAAAATAATTGGGCTGTTGTTTTGAACTTTTCAAGCATGACAGGTAAGACCCTCGTATGATATGGTAATGTACGTTTATATTGTGAATTTGCCAATGCTCTGGCCGAGAGTATCACGCTAATATCACTGAGTCAATTTGAAACCTATTGGGAAATCACGCCCGACGGCACTGTTCTACTAGACCTAGCACCAAGAACACAAACCAAATAATCAACGTATTTAGTATGGATCCATACATGTCCCAGTACAAGTCCTATTGCATACCCTCGGACTTCATTGAAAAAATTCCAAGTGTTAACAATACCCTAATCATTGTTAATAGCAGTCCATCGACTTTGAAGACCGGTCATTGGCTATGCATCTTTCAAACAGCAAAGAGTATTGAATTTTTTGATCCTCTTGGCCTATCGTATAAATTCTATGCTCCATACATCAGCAACTTTATTGAAAGCAGGGGGAAAACCATTATTCAAAATCAACGAAGAGTACAGGATTTAACGACTAAGACATGTGGCTTTCATGCACTACTCTTTTTCATGTTCAGATGTCGTGGCTACACCTACAAACAGTTTCTCGACATCTACGTTGACTTACCTCAATTGAACGATTTTCTAGTGGAGAATATACTTACAAGTGTATTTAATATTGATTTTAGTGCCCTGATAATAAAATGTTCTAAAGATGTATGTGAAATTGTTTATTAATAAAAAAAAAATTATATACATGATAAAACGACTTTTCTACTCTTTAAAATTCGTCCACTTCTAGGTATTTATCGACATCAACTAGTGTAGGTAAATTATCTGAATTTACAGTGTACTGGTCTTGATGTACTGAAATGTCAGGGTCAAATTTTCTACAGTAGAGTGTGATTTCACTCTTGTCATATCTCTTTGTATAGTCAATGATACTATTCTCATTCATTCTATAGAATTCACATGTTTCAATTTGCCTATTTGAAGCAATTTCACAAACAGTGTCCTCAAGTGTCGAATCACATTCCATCACAGCCAAATAAAAATCAGTGGGGTTATAATCATAACACCCAGTGTCTTCACAACGATGACGTAGAAACCATATTCTTTTGTTGTTCCAATAGTTGAATCGTTGACCCGGTTCCTCCTTCCAGAACAATCTAAAACCACGACGATACCAATCTCGTACCAATAAACTAAAATCACGGTTAGGGTTCTTTCCAATCATACCGGGATATGTACTCTCCCACTGATTACATTTATCATAATGACAATTGGAGCATAGGTGACCTCTAGGATGAGAGTCACACACCTCTTCAAGACAGAAATTACAACCATCAATTTGTATAGCATATCCTCTATGCAATTTACACGGGTTGCATAATTTACACTTTTCATCATACTCATCAATCATTGTGCAATTCTCACATGATGACCAGCTGCCCAGTGAGTACATACATAACGGACATGTATGGAACATTTTGTCATGTGTTGACGCTCTCACTACCACAATGAAACTGAGCTAGCAACAAAAAAAATTGTCTGAGAGAGAGAGAGAGGAGTATATCATCCTTGAGCACTATCTTTATAATGAAAAAAAGTCCTAAATTTCTAAAAACTAATGTTTAAAAGCATATCCACAATATCATTTTGTCCTGTCGTGATCAATATATCAATAAATTGTGTAAATGCATTTGGACCACGATGTAGAAGCTTCATACAATAGTCTAATGATGGAGAATCAGTTTTCATTATATCTACAAGCATTCCTCGAGAAAATATCTTCCTTTGAATAGTCAACTCTAGAAAATCATCGTCTAGAATTAAAGGTTTTTTCATAAGAACTAGATTCCTCATGATTCGATCTTTCTCGAATCTATCCATTTCTTTAGTCCTAACTCTCTCACGATCAACTTCAGACTAACCAGAATTTCTTTTTTCTACTCTAGAAAATATACGCTAGTCTACTATAGAAAGAAAAAATACCATTGATTTAGAAACAGTTTTATTGATCATAATTACAATAATAATATTCACTGATGCATTTTGTTCTCGTCAATATATTTCGATAGGACATGTAATGCTGACCGAAGTTTATTTATATGGAGAATATTTACTTTTCCAGCAAAACACAGCTGCTCCTCCTGCTTAAATTTGCTTAATGATATCACGTATCTCGCATACATAATGTCCCATTCAAGACATAGTCTACAGCCAGCAGTTATTTCCACAGCTACATTAGGTACTCGTATATCGTTGCTTCTTCTGCAGTCGGTTCAATCATTAATCTCCAATAATGTATATGTTCCACTCCTTTTTTTTTCTTCACTTATAGCCTTACAAATAAAAACTATTCTATTTTAATTCAAGTCTCTTACTAATATGAATTGTAAAGAAAACTATTCCTTTTATTCAAATCCTAATCACCAATCAAGTTATACTCGTTCCTCTTGGTAAAGGTGTAATGACCTGTAGAATAGGACTACCAGAAAAACCTGTTTGGTACGGGGGCCCCAGCAAAATGGTACTTTCTTCTCTACTGTGGTCAAGAACTGAAAAATGTTCAGGAACAAGTCAGTGAAATTTGCAGCTTTTTCGGGGTTGTCGAACTATATGTAAAGGGTAATGTACCTATAGATAAAGTTTTAATTCGAAACTGTGATCCTAGGATTCCACTTTTTAATTTAGAAGAATTTAAGTGTCCTAAATTTGAAGGGGCTTACCATCATCCTGAAGAGCAGGTTAGGTTCTTCACGCTATGGTTACGTAGGGACCCACCTGATCGTGATAAGTGCATAACACACGGTAAAAGGTATTTTATATCATGGGAATCGTCGTTTGTGGATTTTTAACAGTGAACTTTAATTTTTATTTTTGTGTAAATATGTATTTTTATAAAATCTTTGTAATATGCATAAGCAATAAATACCTTAAGCCTTACCCATATTTCTTTTTATAGAATAGTTCATCGCCATGAAAATTATATTTTCAGATTCAGCAGGTAAGGGAATATACTTTCAGGCTCAGCATGTTGGAGATCCCTAAATGGTCATCCCTAAAAAGGTAAGTTAATCCTAACAGGTTAAAGAATTTCTCTGAAATTACACTTTCAGATCCAGCACATGTTGGAGAACCCTAAATAGTCATCACTAAAAAGGTAAGTTAACCCAAAAAGGTTCAAGAATTTCTCTGAAATTACACTTTCAGATCCAGCATGTCGGAGAAGTTCATAATTACTTTTCAACTTTATGTATATCCCAACACCAAATTTTCGCAATGAAAAAGAAATATGTTAGAGATCAATTCTATTTTTTTCCCAGAGAAAATAAAAAGGTTCCACTTCAGTTCCTATTATTTTACTCAAAGATATGGAAAATTTAAAGTTCAGCTCCAAATTTTTCATAGAGGATAGAAAAAAGTTATACCTTGATTGTGAATATTCGCCAACGAAGATAAGGAGCTCCAGTTTAATTCTGAGTTTTCTCAAAGAAGAGCAAAAATATTCAATTTCTCTTCTAAATTTTCTTAAAGAAGAGAAAAAGTTTGCTCAATTCTGAATTTTACCAAAGAAGAGTTACAGTTCAATTCTAATTTATCCAAAGAAAATAAAAAAGCTTCCACTTCAGTTCTTAATTTCTCAAAGACATAAACAAAATTTGAAGTTCTGTTCTAAATTTTTCCGTAAGAGATAGAAAAAGTTATATCATAGTTTTGAATATTTTCCATGAAGATAAAAACTTCCACTTTAATTCTAAATTTTCTCAATGAAGTGAAGAAAAGTTCAAATTCTCTTCTGAATTTTCTTAATGAAAATGAAATTAGTAACAGACCATTTCTAAATTTTTCCAAGAAAATGAAAAGGTTTTCAGTTCTTAATTTCCCAAAGACATAAAAAATTTAAAGTTCTGTTCTAAATTTTTCCGTAGAAGATAGAAAAAGTTGTATCATAGTTTTGAATATTTTCCATAAAGATGAACAGTTCCACTTTAATTCTAAATTTTCTTAATGAAATGAAGAAAAGTTCAAGTTCTCTTCTGAATTTTCTCAATGAACAAGAATTTATATACAGATCATTGTAAGTTCTGTTCCAAATTTTTTCGTAGAAGATAGAAAAAGTTATACTTTGATCGTGAATATTTCGCCATGAAGATAAGGAGCTCCACTTTAATTGTGAGTTTTCTCAAAGAAGTGCAAAAATGTCCAAGTTCTCTCCTGAATTAGCTTAAAGAAGAGAAAAAATTTAAAGTTCTGTTTTAAATTTTACCGTAGAAGATAGAAAAAGTTATATTATGATTGTGAATATTCTCCATGAAGATAAGAAGTCCCTAGCCAAAATGTTCAAGTTCTCTTCTGGAGGTAACCTAGTCTAAATTAGTTGGAAAATTAGAATTGAATTGCAACTCTTCTTTAGTAAAATACAGAATTGAGCTAATTTTTTCTCTTCTTTAAGAATATTTAGAGGAGAACTTGAACATTTTTGCTAGAAACTTTTTATTTTCATGGAGACTATTCACAATCATAGTATAACTTTTTCTATCTTCCACGGTAAAATTTAGAACAGAACTTTAAATTTTTTCTCTTCTTTAAGATAATTCAGAAGAGAACTTGAATATTTTTGCACTTCTTTGAGAAAACTCAGAATTAAAGTGGAGCTCCTTATCTTCATGGCGAAATATTCACGATCAAAGTATAACTTTTTCTATCTTCTACGAAAAATTTGGAACAGAACTTTAAATTTTTTCATCTCTTTGAGAAAAATCTGAACTGAAGTGGAACCTTTTTATTTTCTCTGAAAAAATAGAATTGATCTGTAACTTATTATTTTTTTATAGAGAAAATTCAGAAGAGAACTTGAACTTTTATTCACTTCGTTGAGAAAATTCAGAATTAAAGTGGATTTTTTATCTTTATGGAAAATATTCAAAATCATAGTAAAACTTTTCCTATCTTCTACGGAAAGATTTAGATCAGAGCTTTAAATTTTTTTATGTCTTTGGGAAAAATCAAAACTGAAGTGGAACCTTTTTATCTCATGGAAAAAAAATAATTGATCTGTAACTAATTTCTTTTCATTGAAAAAATTTAGAAGAGAACTTGAACAGTATTGCATTTTATTGAGAAAATTTAGAGTTAAAGTGGAGCTCCTTATTTTTTTAGCGAATATTCAAAATAAAGGTACAACTTTTTTCTATCTTCTACGAAACATTTAGAATAAAACTTTAAATTTGTTATCTCTTTGAGAAAAATCAGAACTAAAGTGGAACCTTTTTATTTTCTTTGAAAAAATTAGAATTGAACTGTAACTTCATTGAGAAAATTCAGAAGAGAACTTGAACTTTTCTTCCCTTCATTGAGAAAATTTCGAATTCAAGTGGAACTTTTTATCTTCATGGAAATATTCACAACTAAGTTATAACTTTATTTATCTTCTAAGGTAAAATCTAGAACAGAACTTTTAATTTTTTCATCTTTTTGAGAAAAATCAGAACCGAAGTGGAACCTTTTTAGTTTCTTGGAAAAAATTAGAATTGAACTGTAACTTCATTGAGAAAATTCAGAAGAGAACTTGAACTTTTCTTCACTTTATTGAGAAAATTTAGAATTAAAGTGGAACTTTAAGCTTCATGGAAAGTATTCCCAACTAAGGTATAACTTTTTCTATCTTCTTTGGAAAAATTTAGAACATAACTTTAAATGTTTTATGTCTTTGGGAAATTAAGAACTGAAGTGGAATCTTTTTATTTTCTTGGAAAAAATTAGAAATGATCTGTAACTAATTTCTTTTTAATTGAGAAAATTCAGAAGAGAACTTGAACTTTTCTTCACTTCATTGATAAAATTTAGAATTAAAGTCGAACTTTTTATCTTCATGGAAAATATTCACAACTATGATATAAAATTTTCTATCTTCTACGGAAAAATTTAGAACAGAACTTTGATTTTTTTATGTCTTTGGAAAATTAAGAACTGAAGTCTAAGCTTTTTTATTTTCTTTGGAGAAATTAGAATTGAACTGTAACTTCTCTGGTAAAATTCAGAATTGAGCTAACTTTTTCTCTTCTTTAAGAAAATTCAGAAGAGAACTTGAACATTTTTGCACTTCTTGGAGAAAACTCAGAATTAAAGTGGAGCTCCTTAGCTTCATTGGCGAATATTCACAATCAAGGTATAACTTTTCTATCTTCCATGATAAATTTGGAACTGAACTTTAAATTTTTCATCTTTTTGAGACAAATCGGAATTGAAGTGGAACCTTTTTATTTTCTTTGGAAAAAATTAGAATTGATCTGTAACATATTTCTTTTTCATTGCGAAAATTTGGTGTTGGGATATACATAAAATTAAAAAGTAATGATGGAATTCTCCGACATGATGGATCTGATAATGTAATTTCAGAGAAATTATTTAACCTTTCAGGGTTAACTTACCTTTTTAGTGATGACCATTTAGGGTTCTCCAAAATGTGCTGGATCTAAAAGTGTAATTTCAGAGAAATTTTTTAACCTTTTAGGGTTATCTTAGCTATTTAGGGAGGACCATTTAGGGTTCTCCAACATGCTGAACCTGAAAGTGTGTTCCCTGGCATGCTGAATCTGAAAGTCTAATTTTCTTGGCGATGCACTGTTCTAAAGAATAAAGACGGATAAGGCTTAAGATATTTATTGCTTAAACGTATTAAAAAGATTTTGAAAAAACACATATTTACATAAAAATAATACTTAAATTTCACTGTTAAACATCCACAGACGAGGATCCTATTATAAAGAATATATTTTACCATGTCTTATGCACTTATCACGATCAGATATGTCCCTAGGTAACCATTGCGCGAAGAACCTTACCTCCTCTTCAGGATGATGATAAGCTCCTTCAAATTTAGGACACTTAAATTCTTGTAAATTGAAAAGTAGAATCCTAGGATCACAGTTTCAAATTAAAACTTTATCTGTAGGTACATTACCCTTTACATATAGTGCTTCAACCCCGAAAAAGCTGCAAATTTCACTGACTTATTCCTGAACATTTTTCAGTTCTTGACAACTTTTATTATATGGTGTAATTACTGTATCGTAGAATCCCAGTCTGTTTATACGGCGTAATCTAGTACTCCATAAGCTTTTATCATAATCAAACAAGTTATAGTTCACCATCCAATGTTAACAGTCAATTTCTTCGTGTTCCATTGACAATAATAAAAATGCACATTCAAATATAAGACCACAGGATGATTTTTTCAAACCAATAAATTCTGTGTCATATAGTCCTATCATTCTGGAGGCTATTAATGTAATATTTGAGCAGAGAAGTACTTTATTAAACTTTTATATCTGTCTCGAGGTTAGAAAGACTTATGACTAGTGGGAGGAGTCCTAAAACCATCTGAATGCATTGTGTGGGAGAGTCATAAAACCCATAGAATTCATTGTGGGGAGGAGTCATAAAAGTCTCGGTGTCTATTGCATGCAAAAGAAACATGGAAATTGTTAAGTAACTCCTAATTTCCAGAACTTAAAACTATGTAAGAAACAAGAAAATTGTTACGTAACTAGCTTGTAAAATATTACTTTTTTGTTGACATCATATATCTCCATCTTTTTAATAGATACTCCAAGCGTTTGTGATGGTAGCGTACTCTAAAATATTGGAAACATAACAAAGTAATGTTTAGTATATTTTTAATGAAGTAATGACATGTAGAATATTAATATAAAAATATGTTTCATGCATTAATATACATTATTAACTTTATTGAACAACTTTAGACATTCCGAATCTGCATCATAAAATAATTCATCGTGTTCTCTCATGATAGTGCCCCCTGTAGAGATATCCATCTTGTCTTTATCTCTTATTTATATCTTTATTTTCTGCTCTATTGTACCTCCTTTTGTGAGAGCTTCCGTGGGCTCCTGATCTTCCTTGTAATGGAGAGGATGTCCATTGTCTGTTTTGTTTCTTGTGATAATTGTCACTATCTTCCACTGCAGAAATTGATGAGCCTACCCTTTTTCTCACCATTTCGTCAAAGATTCTTCTTCTCATTTCATGTAGATTGTCCTCTTCTATTTCATTTCCCATGATTTCTAAATTTGTTGCATTACTCTCATACAAATTACTGAAGTCATGATAGTGGCCATTACAAATAGCATATTCACAATAAAAAGATATTTCTAACTCTACACTTTGATCCATGTTATAATCTGCTATGTTGTTGTTTGGTGTAACTTTAGTTCTCAAATGATTCATCCGTTTGGTGTCGATAATTGGCCATAGAGTACCACAGGGAAAGCCGTATCGTGTCTATGAGGAAGCATAGCCTATGATTGGTACAGTCGCGAGCATATTTCGTGTCATTTTGAGAAGAAGATGGTGGAGGGTAACCTAAAAGGTAATGTTACTTTTACATGGATAGCTAAAAGCCAAATCAATAACCCAATTTTCACTGTCCTCGGTGCTTTAACAGTAAACAATAAGTCGGCGTGGGAGGATCTATTAATGTAGTATTTAAGTAGAGGAAACATTTTCAGATATTTTCTTGATAAAACGTAGCTGTATTGGCCTCAGGTGTCCTTATGATGCAACGAGTTGCTAGTAGTAGTAGTAGTAGTATTTCATGTTTTTGCATGCCATTCATACTATAAACTTTAAATTTTCTAATTTTTTTTTATAAAACGTACCTTTGTTGACCTCAGATGGCTTAATAGTGCAGTAAGTTGTTAGTACTAGTGGTGTTATCGTGTTTTTTACAAGCTATTCATACTATACCTTAAAAATTTTCAGATATTTTCTTGATAAATGTATCTGTATTGACCTCAGGTGGCTTTATAGTAGTAGTTCTATTTTCATGTTTTTTGCAATCCACTCATCCTATATCTTAAATATTTTCAGAGTTAAAAGTGTGTCTTTGCATTCTTGCTTATTGGTCCTTGTATTGACAGCGATGGTAAATCGCTAACCGTTTCCATAGATTGATACCAGTGATGTTATTCTAACATTTATGGCAAGTTGCCTAAAACTTATCATCCTCTCAGACTTACCTTAACTGGTATGCACTTTTAACTTTTTTATCCCCTTCATACAATCCAATTAAAAATATGAATAATATCGAGCTTTGTTTCACCCATATTAAAACGCAATCAATGGCTAATAATGCAATCAATTCTGGACGAGACATAAAAATGTACCGAATGAGCCCTTGAATCATCCCCCACATCCCTAAAAAATATTAGAATTTTGATAAGTCGCCTATATTGTTTAATATTTTCCCTAGATAATTTTGAAAAAGAAGGGAATAGGAATGTACCCAATGAGTCCTTGAATCATCCCCCATCTCCCTAAAAATATTAATGTTCTCATATGTCGCCTACATTGTTTAATATTTTCACTAGCTAATTTTGAAAAGAGCTTTGTTTCACCCCTAAGAAAATGATATAACTTTTTGTCATTATTAGATACCGCTAATAATGCAATCAATTCTGGTGGAAATAAGCAAGATAGCTTCATATGACGCCCGGACTATAGGAACAATGAACTTTTCAACATTTCACGACCGTCTGCAAACTGTTTCTAGCCATTTAATTGAGCTGATCGGTCAAAAATGTACTTTGAAAATAGATGTTTCGATGTGTCTTAATGTTTATAGTAACGATAACTTCTTTTAATAGTGTTTTTTATTGCTGGATGTTTGTATGAATAGCTGAAGTACCTAAGGTTAGTAAATAGAAATCTCATAATGAGGAAACATTTTAGGCCATGAGGGGAACTTTTTAAATAAAGGATAACATTCTAAATTGTCATATTTCATAATGTTAGGGAAAAAGTATCGGAATTGGATGTTCAAAGCATTTGCTTTTCTAAGTCCCGAAAGATGAGGTCAGAGATGATGTTCTGATAACTTTCTTCTTACACATTTTTGACTCTTAATGGAGCCTTTATATTGAAAACTGGGGGTATCCTCAAAAAACAAAGTTGGAGGAATGGACCCTTAGAAGGTTGGCGCCCTTAGGAGGTTAGGGTCATTGATGATTGCGGCCCTTGACGCTTCAAACCTATAATCATCTCATTAGTTGATTTCTAAGGATTTATATGGCTTGTTCTGAATTTCTTTATTAGTATCAACTTTTTAGTATAATAGAATGGTACAGCCTATTTTATAAATACAACGCTGTTCAAATGGTACTTATGTATTATACAGAACACAGTCGAGAACCACCCAAATAAAAAATAATATGTATCTCTTAATAGAGTTAGCATTACCTGAGATGTCTTACCTTTTTCATTTCTACTTTCAAATCCCCTAAAATGTCAATTAATCTCTGACGTTTCCTATGTTTTGGCAACTGTGCACGGATACATTTTATACCTAAAAAACCCTAGCTGTTACGTGCCTTTATCTCTTTTATCCCACGGCCAAAAAAGTTACGTCTCATACTAATTTGACGCCCCAAAATTTTGCATGACACAAAAATTCGTCTAATCTTCGAACACTAGGATATTTTGATGAGTCTATTACTTTCACTTTTTTAGCGTTAAGTCACAAATTTTTATCTCTTTAGAGTCCTTCTTAATATTCTAGCATTTATGTCATGTTTCAAAGCCAACATTCCAATGAAAGTCTGGTCTTTGCAGATAAGAGACAACAATACCTTATCTGATGATGTCACATGTCAATCTTCTTGTTCGTACACGGATTCTAGTCCTCTGATTGGCTTTCATCTTGTACTGGCAGTAATCTAGCTCATTGGAGGTGAATGATCATGTACTGACTGGGCTGGCACTCCTTTCTCTACTATTATGCAAGGGTTCTGAAATGCCACAGCAATTTCGTTTCTTCCAGATTTCTATTGCTCTTGATGAATAACGAAGAAAACCAGCGTTTAGCCAGCGACTTGCGAAATTTTTAACTCATGAACAGGCCCGAATTTTTTGTAAATTCAAGCTGGGATTTGAGAAAAACTGACGAAAACATTAATGTTTGCGGTCAAAATCATTGGTGGTGGCGCAAAAAAATTCATTGGCGGTGCGCCGCCGCTGCTATTTTTGACCCCACCCCCGCCGGTCTTCCCTTATCGGCGTGGCACCGGGGTCTAGTTGTTGCAATACCTATAAGACCCATTACAGCAAGTTTGTCAAGATCAAACTATTAGATGCTGCTCAGGTCAACTCTAAACAAGGTCTGTCTTGGCAACAGAGAAATTCATTGTGGCTCTGAAATTCTAGGTCAATTAAGGGGGATGTGTAGTTCTAACCTCGCCTGCGTATGCAGCCTGTCCCAAGCCAAGATAAAGAGGGAGGGTTGGGCTATGGGCTTCCGACCCACACCCGGGACCTCAAGGGCCTGCCCTCGGGGGAAATCCTAACTGCAATCGAAACATCAAATTTGAGCCTCGTATTTTCGAACCCCCTTTTGATGACGACCTCTGCATGCCCACGGACAAGATTTATGAATGCGAAACAACACCTCAAATTTGGTTTCTGGAACGTCCACACAATGTCTCAAGACTCCAAGACTGAACAAGTGCTAAGAGCACTGGAAGATTACCACCTTGACCTTCTGGCTCTGTCAGAAGCTCGATGGCTAGGATCTGGGTCAAATAAACTGGATGGAGATGTGACCATTATATACAGTGGATCGCAGCAAAAGCGTGAATACGGAGTAGCCCTAATGATGACAAAACAGACTTCCCAAGCTCTACTACAGTGGACGCCGGTGTCACCTAGAATCCTGAAAGCCCGCTTCATTGGCACGCATGTGAAACTGTCAGTAATAGTATGCTAAGCACCCACCAATAACGCCATCGACGAAGAAAAAGACGAATTTTACAGAGCTCTCAACTCCGTGGCAAACGACATACCACGGCATGACATGGCATGTTTTCTAGGAGACCTTAACGCGAAAGTAGGGAACGACCGATCGTTTTCCCCTGAGGTTCTTGGAGAGCATGGCCTGGGCCAGCGAAACGAAAACGGAGAACTACTTATCGACTCCGCGCTCCTTAACGACCTAGTAATCGGAGGTACCCTATTTTCTCATCGGGATGTACACAAATATTCTTGGATATCTCCCGATGGCCATACCCGAAATCAGATTGACCATTGTCTTTGGAGCAGGAAGTGGAGATCAAGCCTACTTGATATAAGGGGATATAGAGGAGCTGACGTTGGCTCAGATCATAATCTGATGGCAGCGAAAATCCGCCTCAAATTAAAAAGAAATAGAAACGTAAACAAGGTTCCCTTAAACCCTGTCTTTGACTTGGAGAAACTGAGGTTGAGGGAACTCAACCAAGCCTTTAAACTAGAGATGCGTAATAAATTTGAAGCCTTGTCTTTACTAGATGATGCTGATAGCAATCAATACTGGGAAAGCATAAAGTTGTGCTTTCACGATGCCATTGGGTACCGCAAGAGCCCAAAAGACCAGTGGCTATCTGACCAATCATGGGAACTCATTGGGACAAGGAAAAAAGTAAAAGCATCACTTCTCCAAAGACAAACCCCCGACCAACAGATCCTCAGAAACGATGAATACAGAGCTGCGGATAAAGAGGTAAAGAAGAGTGCCAAAAAAGACCAGAGAAACCTGCTGGAGCGAAAAGCAGCGCAAGCAGAAGAGGTGGCGGAGAGAGGTGATTCAAGAGCCGTCTATAAAATCACTAATGAGATTATTGGAAAGAAATCCTCTATTCAACATGGACCAGTAACAGACCCCTCGGGCATTCTGATAACACAGCATTCTGACATAAACGAAGTTTGGGCCAGTCACTTCGAGAAGCTGTTGAATAGACCCCCACCAGAGGATCCCCCAGAGATCCCAGCAACAATACTGTTTTCCTTTGATATCAGCATGCATCCGCTGTCATCCACTGAAATTATACCAGCAGCAAAGAAGCTGAAAAATGGGAAGTCGCCTGGCGAAGACAGGATATCCGCGGAAATGACCAAAGCGACTGTTATGACCTGCATCAAGTTCTGGACAGCGTTGTTCGTAGTAATCTGGGCAACCGCCGCAATACATTTAAATAGGAAACGTAGCCCGATCGTGAGGATCTTTAGGAAAGGCGATGCGTCCTTCCAAGACAACTGGAGAGGAATATGCATGCTTTCCATAACTAGAAAATTGCTGAAGTACATTTCATTGCAGAGAAAGAGCTTACAGGTTGACAGACACCTTCGTGACGACCAACATGGATTCAGACCGAACCGTTCATGTGCAGACTTGATATTTACCCTACGGCTACCGATGGAAGAAAGCAGAGAATGGCACTCCAAAATCTATATTATATTCATTGATTTTGAGAAGGCATTTGACTCAGTAGACTGCCAAAGTCTGTGGAAGATCCTACTGCATTACGGAATCCCTGAAAAGATAATTTCACTGATTGTTGCGTTTTATGAAGATAGCGAGTGATGTGTAAAGACACCAGATGGCCAAACCCGTTTCTTCCGCATTCTGTCAGGAGTTAAGCAAGGTTGCGTCTTGTCACCGCTACTTTTCGTAATTGTCATTGATTACTTACTGCGAAGTACAAGCACAGACGGAATCCAGCTCAATCCAGAAACACGCCTCAGTGATGTAGACTTCGCTGATGACATCGCCGTCCTAGAATCATGCAAGCAAAGACTCCAAGAACTCTTTGACAAAGCGAGGGAGAGAGGCGGCCATGTCGGCCTAAAAATAAATAATGAGAAAACAAAATGCATGGCTACCACAGATTCACCCCTGAGCATCACTTGTGGAGACCAACACATAGAGCAAATCGTCCATTTCAAATTTTTGGGAAGCATAATAGAAAGTACCGGATCGACCACAAAAGAAGTGCTCACGAGAATCGGCCAAGCCAATGGGGCCTTCAATAGATTACGAAAAGTTTGGCGGTCCCAAAGCTTCACAATACGGCTAAAGTTACGGCTCTTCAATAGCAATATTATACCAGTGCTGCTTTACGCTGCCGAAACCTGGCACCTGAACCAGGAACAAGAGCGAAGAATACTTGCTTTCGAAAACACATGTCTCAGAAGAATTCTCAACATCCGTTGGCAGCAGAAAGTAACAAACCAATCCATCCGTGACAAGACTGGCCAGCCTATAGTGACATATATCATAAGAGTCCGCCGATGGAGATACCTTGGCCACGTACTACGTATGGACAATCTCCGACTACCAAATGCAGTGCTTCATTGGCAGCCATCGGGTCCACGCCACAGGGGCAGACCCAGAAACACCCTGCGTCCAACGTACCAGACAGATCTCCGTAACCTGCACACATCAATCCAACCTCAGTGGGAGGACATACTTGCAGCAGCAAACCGGCGGGAAGATTGGCGGCTCCTTCTTGATGCCCTGGGTGCCTCTGGAGGCACAGGCGGATCTAAGGTCTAAGGTAAGGTAGTTCTAAGAAAAGCAATTCACTTAAAGTGCAAAAATCCACAACAAGGACTTTCAGAAAACCTATTCGAAGTTTTATGGAAATATTCGACACTTCCTTCTACTTTGTTTCTTCCCAGGGGTTATTAATACAAGATAATTAGTTGATCGATGAAAGTTGAAACCGACTCTCTGGGGAAAAAATGACACATTTCTATTCTTGAAGAAAAAAAATACTAGCTGAGTTATTTGTTTACTTTCTTTCCTCAAATTGTTTTAAAATCTGAATCCTCATTGTTTTTTTTTTTTTTAATATAATTTAAGCTGATGCTCAGTCATTTGAGTTTTTATTACTGAATATGTTTGTTAATTATTATGCAACATGCTGTTGACTACACAAAAAAAAGAATAAATCAGAGGGGAAACTGGCAATGCGCATCAAATTTGAGAAACCGAAAGACAAAATATCGATGTATCACAAAATCTAGATGTCATCCAAGAATGGTTAGGGAACTTGCACTCACAAGGACTAACGAAAACACCGACGCATTGAAGTACTTGCCTTTTACATATTTAGAAATTGTCTGGACATATCTGGAAGTTTAGTCCTTAAACCATTTTCTTTTTGTTTAATATTTTTGAGAAAAACTTGTCTTTTTGACGGAAATCTATTTCAGAGAAATTTTGTTCTCGGAGGCCTATTCTTGAAAAGACTGTTTTTTTTCTAATTGCAACCAGTTTACAAATCAGTACTACATCAAAATGCAATAGCTTTAGCCAAGGGGCTACCCATTTCCCGCCACCTTGTGTACATGTAGGAACGCCACGTGTGCTGCACAGTTCCACCGCGCTTGACACAGTCCTTAAAAGGCTGGGCACACTCCCAAAAGCACTTGTCATAATTCCACCGCGCTTGGCACGCGCTCCCTGATAGCTGATCATCCCTCGGCTTAAGCCGTAGATATTATGCGGAGTATACGAATTTTACATTAGTTCCTCTTTCTTTCAAATAATTTTCAAATTTAAATAACAAGAATTCAGGGGCGGATCTAAGTCAAACTCTTCGGGAAGGGAGGCAATGTGACAAGGGCGCCAATAACCAAAATTTTGGGGGGCAATGTGGCAAGGGTGCCAAGGATTGACAATTCTATTTTTTAGAAAGAGCAAAAAAAAACAGAAAAAACAAGGAATGAGGGCGCCAGTAAAAATCGTGGGGAAGGTCCCCCGGCCCTCTTCCTGGATTCACCAGTGCAAGAATTTATAACATTTTAGAAAAACTATAAAGCTACTTACCCATCCGACGGAAAATAAATGTTAAGCAGGCTGAAAAATTAATTGAATTCTTTTAAAATTGGAGCGTTAATAGAGAGAGAAAATTCATTTTTATTAAATATCAATATTCACAAAAAAAACATATCAAACAGACCTACCACGTGAAAATCTATACAGATTTGTTTGTGGCAGGACTCACTATTTTACTCACTAATCAAGGAGGCACACTTGTGCCTCTATAAAGAGGCGACCCACCACAATGTTAAGCGATTTCAGGTCCTAGAGGTCGCAGAGAGACGGCGGTGATCGCATTTTTTAGCCCAAACTCAAACTAAGAAACTTGCAAAATTTCATCCTCCTCAGACTTTATCTTCATGGGGTAAACTGGGCCGGAAGTTTGGACCCTCCCACCACAGCCCCCCTTTAACGTTGTCCGATTGGGCTGAAATTTAGAGGTTAAGCTTTCCTAGGGCCCGGGAGCTTATCTTCGAAATTTCAGCTCAATCCGATCACTCTTTCCCTGTTTTCAAAAAACCAAATATAGCCACTTAAAATTCATCATTTCTTTTTTTTTTCTTAGCCACGCCTACAGGCCACAGTTGGCACCGGATCCGGTTGAATGAGGGCTCATTCGAAGCAGAATTAGACCTGTTAGGGCTTTTTGATATTTTCAGACCGAAAAAATTATCCCCCGAATTTACATTTACGAAAAACCTCGTTTTCCTATATTAGCCCATGTTAATTTTTCCCACCACAACCCCCCTTTAACGTTGTCTGATCGGGCTGAAATTTAGAGGACAAGCTTTCCTGGGGCCTGGGAGCTTATCTTCGAAATTTCAGCTCAATCTGATCACTCCTTCCCTGTTTTCCAAAAACCAAATATCAAGTTTTGCTTGCGTCAAAAAGATTCATCACCTTACTAAAAAACAATTTCAATTATGTCTCTTTAGTGTAGCGGTGAGATTCTTGGCTGTCAGGCGGAAAACCCGAGTTCGATTCACCGTTAGATAAATTTTTTATATACTGAATTTAAATTTAAAAAAAAAACTCAGTTTCTTTTTTAAATTATTTGAAAAAAATTATGTTTTCTAAAGAGTTAAAGAGGCTGAGTTACAAGGTCGACCCTTAAAACACCCTGTCGAGAAAGAAAAGAATAATACACAATCATCTAACAGTTAGTCAAGCAATAATAAGTAATAAACTGTACAAAAACGTGCAGAAATTATTTGAAAAAAACTACGTTTTCTAAAGAGTTAAAGAGGCTGAGTTACAAGGTCGAACCTTAAAACGTACAGGGATTAGGAGGCACAGTTGGGGGGCTGCCGCCCCCAAACCCCGCTTTGGCAGCCTTTAAATAAAAAAAAAGTTTTTTAAACTGAAAGTAAGGAGCGACATTAAATCTTAAAACGAACAGAAATTATTCCGTATATGAAAGAGGCTGTGCCCTCCTCAACGCCTCGCTCTTTACGCTAAAGTTTTTATTGTTTAAAAAAAAGAGTTGTGAGAAAGTCAAACTTTAGCGTAAAGAGCGAGGCGTTGAGGAGGGCACAGCCTCTTTCATATACAGAATAATTTCTGTTCGTTTTAAGATTTAATGTCGCTCCTTACTTTCAGTTTAAAAAACTTTTTTTTTTTATTTAAAGGCTGCGAAAGCGGGGTTTGGGGGCGGCAGCCCCCCAACTGTGCCTCCTAATCCCTGTACGTTTTAAGGTTCGACCTTGTAACTCAGCCTCTTTAACTCTTTAGAAAACGTAGTTTTTTTCAAATAATATATATATATATATTGAAAAAAACTTACTCACATATATAATGAAAAAAAAAATAATGCAATCATATAAATAAATAAGAAATAAACCTAATGGGAACCGCAAATCAATCCTTACACAAGACAAAATACAGCCCCCCCCCTCAGCCATCCCTATTCATTAAGAAATTCTTTAACCTATTTTTAAAAGAGGACACACTCTCAGCCATCTTAGTGCTTTCCGGAAGACTGTTCCATACCGAAACACCCACATGCCTAAATACAAAACTAGACCTAGCAGTGTGTCGCCTCTCATGTACTAGGTCCACAGAATTCCTTGTATCATAAGAACGGTACGCAGAATCCGATGATAAAACATCACAAAAATAATTAGGTGCTAAATTATTTAAACACTGATGCACAAAAATACCTGTCTGATATTCCCTCAACTGCCCAACATTTAAAATCTTAAAATGGTGATAACAATACATTGTACTTTCACAATTTCTAAAATCACCGAGCAGGCGCAGTGCTTTATTCTGCACAAATAAAATTAGAATAAGAGGTAATTTATATAAGTATCTTGAATCTTCTTCTTTTGCACACAAACACCCTCCCATCATCACTTACAGTAGCCATGTGTATCTCGGATTATACACGCATTAAAGAGATTCGAAGTAAAAATTAATGCCAGTTTCCATAAAATGGAATATTGAGGCTTTTCTCGAAATTTTCATTATTTGCTTGAATCCACGAATTTTAAACTAGGTAACTATAGTAATATGATTATTTCAGGTTTTTTTTTATTATTACAGCCCTTTTTTTTCAGCCATTGTACATTTTGTAGGAGCTTAATTTGTTGCTATTCGCCATTTCTAGCTGAAGGTACTAATAAATGGTAAATGATCATTAATGATTCTTAAATTTTAAATCATGTGTTGACGAAAGAAGTTTTTCAAAGAAAATTAAAGAGCTATATTAAACCAAAAACGATCAGAAATAAATCCAAATTGCAAAACTTCCACAAATCACCATCAGTAACTAAATGAAACCCAAAAAGAACAGAAAGTACAATAAATGAGTCAAAATCAAAACGAGCAGAAACTAAGATGAGTTTCTGCTAAGACGCCTATTAAAAAAAAAATCCGTATTTCAAGCTGAATGTTTCTATTTCTAATAATATTGAAAAAAGAAATAAAAAAGAAGATCATCATTACGCAAGAAAAAAACAAATATATTCGCATTGACAGTTTAATATGTATATATATGTATGTATTAATTTGTTGCTATTTGCCATTTCAGGCTGAAGGTACTAACAAATGATAAATGATCATTAATAATATTTAATTTTTAAATCATTTCTTCACAAAAGAAGTTTTTCAAAGAAAAGTAAAGAGCTACATTAAACCAAAAACGAGCAGAAATAAATGCAAATCGCAAAACTTCCACAAATCACCATCAGTAACTAAATAAAACCCAAAAAGAACATAAATTACATTAAACAAGTCAAAATCAAAACGAGCAGAAACTAAGATGACTAGGGCTGATGCCTATTGAAAAATTAAATACTTATTTCGAGCTGAATGTTTCTATTTCTATTAATATTGGAAAATAAATAAAAAAAAAGAACTCCATCATAACATACGATTACTGAAAAAAAAAAAGTGTGGATTGGCAGTTTATATATATATATATATATATATATATATATATATATATATATATATATATATATATATATATATATATATATATATATATATATATATATATATATATATATATATATATATATATATATCTCCCTGAAAGTTTTAAAAATTTTACATTTATTAGAGTTAAAATAGAGAAAACATGCAAATTATCTTCTGATGTTTAGAACCCTGGAGGGAGGTGGCGTCAGCTCTACTCATCTTAGTTTCTGCTCGTTTTAACTTTCAGTTAGTTATTTTTTCTAATTTCTGTTCGTTTGGGTTTCAGTTAGAGTAGAAGTAGCAGAAGTATTGTAAGAGCAGAAGTAGTAATAGTAGTAGCCCTGAAAGTTTCAGGCTTCTACTCTCAGTCATCCTTGAGATATTGCTGAGACGTCTTATTGACAACCAATTTAAATAAAGTACATTTTGATTTTGTTTTAAAACAATATAAACTTTCCTTGAAAATTTCCACTTTATACCCTATTCTACCCCTAAGATATCCTGCCTGGGTATGTTGATAGTGTAGATGCACACATGTCTCTTAAGCAAATTATGCCTTTTATGTCTACTTCAACATCCCCTTCACGTACTTTGAGACGTTTTAACTTAAAACTTAAAGCCATTTTCCATATGTTGCCGAAACGTCCTATTGATCCCGCTTTCTTGGGCTATTGTGAGAGGAGGATTGAGAAGGCTAGGATACGTCCTGCGGAGAAAGGATGAAAGATTGCCAAAGATTGTCCTTGTCGGCCAACGGTGTAAGGCCAAACGAAAAACAGGACGTCCCCCATCAGGTGGGAAGATGCCGTAAGGAAAAATATAAGGGAAATGAGAGCTTCCTTAGAGGTATAAGGGGGAGGCTTTGAATAGATTGGAATGGAGAAGGAGCATGCGTAGCTGTGTTGGCCTCTGAAGGCTAGGTGCTGCAGTAAATTTTTAGTAGTGGTAGTAGTAGTTCTCTTGATATCGTGTGCGCATCTAATGTATTTTGAGGTAGCCCAGCATACCCCTCAGAAGTTCCTGAAAGTTCCAAATTAATATAACTGGCCTTAGTAATATTAGTACTAACAGCAATCTTTTCAACTATGCTGAAAAAATAGCTATCTCAAAATTTTGGTTGAGTATGTTTGGAGAATAGAGAGGCATGTGATGGGGACTGGTTTCCCTCGAGTCACATTTAATTCTTAAAAAAGACACTAGAAATTTCAGTTTATAATTGAATGAGCTCCTTCCGAAGTTTCTATGACAAAGTATACTATAAAAGTGTCCTGGTAAAAAAAATAATAATAATAATATATTGTGCCCACTTCGATCTTTACTTGTGGTACGTTTTGGTTATTTCAACATCCAACAAAACAAGCCCTTTAAGTTTCATTTCATACTCCAAGCCGTTCCTAAGATATTGTTCATACGCCCTTTTGACAACCTACATGCACACAGCGTGTGCATGTCTAAGAATGTATTTATGTATTTACGCTTAACATTAGTTGTGGCAGTACTAACAGTAGTATTAGTAGTAAAAGTAGTAGTAGTAGTAGTAAAAGTAGGTACACTAGCAGTAAAAGTATTAATATTAGCCGTAGTACTAACAGTAGTCGCACTAGTATTATGCATATATTGCTTTTTGGTTAGTTGAATATCCCCCTCATCAAGCTCTTGAAGTTTCAACTTAATGCAATAAGCCGTTGCTATGACGTGGCCGATTTGCCCTTTTGATAACCTGCACAGCCATAGTGTGTTCTATTTTCACTCAACTTCCCCCTCAACGTTGTGTGAAATTTTCACCATAATACTCTTAACCTTAGTATTAGTTACAATAGAAGTAGGCGTTGGAGTAGTAGTAGTACTAGTAGTAGTTAATACCCTTAGTCGTTCCTGAGTTACGCCCGTTTGACAACCTCTATGCACTAACGTGTTTTTGATTTAGTTCAACACTGCCCTTAACATTCCCTCAAAGCTTTATGTGAATGTCTTAGGTATTTTTGAACACTTGATTGAGCATTAGAACACATATGGTGCATAACTAAAATCTTAAGCTATCATAGGATCATAGTTTCTTAAAGAAGGTTGTTTTGGATACTTATCTTTTAGTCAATAGCAAAAAAGTTAATGACAACTTTTCCATAGTTTCACATGAAATTACTTCCTCCAATATTGTTGTTTTTAAAAGTCTTTCTGAGTTTTTAAACTATTTTAGATTTCCTTTTTTCTGTTTCTAATAAGGTTAACAGTAACTTCTTGAAAGCTTAACCTGATCTATAAGGGCTAATTGAAAGACATTTTGAAACTTGTAATGATTAGCTTTTATTCGTTGGATTTTTGTTCGTATCTCCTAAATTACATCTATAAATATAGATAAGGGTCTCAGTTTATGAATATACTTTTATTCTCTAACAATCCACCTCAAGATTCTGTGGTCGTAAATATATAAGCAAAGTTTATAGCATATAATCATCTAGCACACTTTAATTAACCACTGTTGACCACAGGAAAAATATTCTAGAGGATACTTTGAAGGAAACAGTGAAAAAACTTTCATTATATGTCGGAAAACAACTTGTCTTCATTTCTAATAGGTTTTGGCTATTTAGAAACCCCAAAATACCTCTAGTGAGCATATTATTTAATGAATATTCAAAATCCAATAAATTCTGAAAATAATGACTAAGAAGTTTATCCGTAGCTCCAAATGAAATCTGTTACTCATATTTTTTTAGTAATCTCGAAAAAAGCTTCTTATTGTTCCAATTAAACGAACTTAGTGTTGCAGAAGTCGTTCTTAAAGAATTGGGACACAATTTAAACTTTAGCGTACAGAACAAGATGGTGAGGAGGAGGCAGTTCCTTCATATACGTAATAATTTCTGTTCGTTTTAGGTTTTAATGTTGCTCCTTACTTTCATTTGAAAAATCTTTTTTTTTCATTTGATTTCTGATGTTTTTTTAAATGATCCCAAGAAATCTAGCCCCACCTCCGTGGAGAAACACCCTCCCCATGGATGTAACCTTTAGACAATTCAATACCGGTGAAAATTTAGCCAGGCAATTACTCTTAACTACTCCACGCGTAAAATAAAGACGGAAAAGAGAAAACAAGAAATATAAAAAGAATTGTGTATAAAGTTTCTGGCAAATTCTCCCAGTGTATAATTTTCCCTGGAAAATTCAATCCCTGGAAACTCCCACCAGAAATCCCACCAGAAGAAAATTCGGTAGGGCAAATTTTCTTCTGGTAAGGTTTTCTGATACGCTGAATCTGATGGTGTGATTAGAATATTTAAGATTTGATGACTTTTAGGGGGTGTTTTACCCTTTTTTCGAAAATAAGGCAATTTTTCTCAGGCTGCTAACCTTTGATGGGTTATGCTAAACTTAATGAACCTTGTATATTTGAAATTAGCAAAAAAATACAATTCTTTTCATGCATCTATTGGTATCAAAATTCCGTTTTTTAGAGTTTCTGTTACTATTGAGCCCGGTCACTCCTTACTTACAGTTAGTACCACTCACTGTTTGATATTGTTTCTAAACTACTTCTGAGTGCATAAATTCAGTGGCGTCAATTCCCAAAAATCAAAGCAGGTTTGTTTCTGAAGAACTAGAGGGGCAATTTTGTCATTTTTCCAATTTTTCAATGAAAGTACTAAAATAGCATTTTTAAAAGAAAATACCCCCAAAGTAGGTATTTTCAAAAACCTAGGAAGGGGGCAAACGCCCCACTTCAGCCTCCCTCTAATTGACACCACTGCATGAAGTATCTTGAATACAATTTTACATAGGCTCTTTCTATTTGCATTTCCAAGTTTATTGCAGTATTGATAGTTGGTGAGAAAATATTCCATATTCCTTTTTTTGTCTTTTTCGATTTCCTTGTCACAGTTTAGGGGAACTTCAGAATCCCATAGATGAACAAAACCCAGCACGCTATCACCCAGAGGTCCTGTGAGGTAAATCCGCATTACTGAGCCTCAGTTTAAATTTCCTTAAACCCAACTTCGAGAAGCCTTACTTCCCTCGTCGCTAAAAATTTAAAATATACATTATCAATTCAAACTCCCTTCTGAACAATACAGTGGCTTGCTTAGTTGTTTCCACTTTTCTTTTGGTAGAATCTCCACTATTTAAGGTAGAAAATCGTTAGATGGCTCTTAGCCTGAGAGCTATCTAATTATTTTCTACTGAAAATAGGTTTGATATTTTTTTTTGTCGGGAGATGAATCAGCAACTCGGTAGATTTCTTAAGAAATCGGAAGAAGTGGAAATACGTGAATCTACTGCATTGAACCTACACTCTGTTGCCAAGACCTTTGTCATTTTCAAAGTTTCGCACGCGAAACCATCTTTTACTTTTGCTTAAATAAGATATATTCTTTCGCGATCTCTAAGGATTTCGACTGTGACTTTGATCTGAGGTTCATATTTTTGTTAAGACTGCTTTATAATAAATTCGTCTGGCTCCTCAACACGATTTGTCTTGGGGATCTCTTTGTTTTACCAAAGCATGTATTATGCTTCTCGGCTGGAAAAGACAACTCAATTTTGTTGGTACCTGCCATCTACATATTTAAAAAATAGGTTGTAGGCACAAAAATTGAATTTGGGTCACCTAATGAACTCTACAAAATAAATTCAGGGAATAATTCAAATAAGAAGGAGGACAAGTTCTCGCCTATAACATTAACTTGTAGCTATTTCTAGAATAAGTGACTATAGGCTGCCAAAACAATTTCAGAACGAAATGAGACTGGAAACAAAATGGAACAGTAAATAACATTCAACCTGGCTTAGTCGGGTGCAATAACAATTTACATAGCACAATCAAAGTAAAAATTTGTCAACTATAACTAAAAAAAGCAGGAAAATTTGTACCATGTGTGAAACTGTTGAAACAGAGGTGATATTATTTAAACGGTTAAAGATCAGACTTGACCTTCAGCCGTGACGGTAATGAAAGGTCATACTATTTTAAATATTTTTAGTATTTGCTTTTGGATATGAGAAAATCTTAGATATGACACTTAGCCGTGAGGTTAATGAAAGGTCATATTATTTAAACCGTTAAAGGTAAGATATGACCTATAGCTATGACTATTGAAAGGTCATATTATTTAAATAATTTTTCTATTTGTTTCGGAACCTTTAAACAAGTTCGGTCGCAAATGCGTTATCTTTTAACGACATCTTTATGCCAGGTGGATAGGGAGGTTGACAGTGAATTTTAACCGCTTGAACACCATTCAAAGGATTCCCATAGCCTGCTGACAAAATATGTACATTTTGATTTGAAAGAAAATTGTAGAAATACACTGTTGCTGGTGATTGAAATCTTTGAAAGTTTATTCTTAAGCTTTCATATGACATAGGCACCAAATCCGAAAGAAAGACGGAGGGAGACCTTAGAGTCTGCATAGCCATCCCCCGTACCTTAACAACTTGTCTTGATTTTATAAATTTTGCTTCGTACAGACACCTCTCTCTCCATCTACCAACAATTTTGTGTATATACCTGGTATGCTGTCATTCCATTTAGTCTATTCTTATACTTACAGAACAACCACCTTTTGATGTAAGAGTGCATAATTTGACTACTTATAGTGTATACTTGCTATGAAATATAATAAATTGAATACTTGCAGTTGTAGACAAAGGTATAAAGCCTATAGCTATCATCACTTTTCCATATTTCTAAAATTAATTGAAAAGTTTTCTTTATGCTAAGAATCTGGTATTCTTTAAGTAATAGAAATATTTTTAACTGTCGAAAGAAATTCTTATTCAGATCACTCTTTAATAAAATTTCTGTAAGCTTGAATAGAATTTCTAAAACCAAAATAAAGGATTACTTGTTGACTTAGTTACCAATTTCATTCTAATTTCAACATCCATCCTTGCTAAAATTGCATCCCGTAACAACTTAAAATGATTCAGTGTTTTTTTTTTTTTTAATATATTCACAATTTTTTTGTATTACAATTTATGTACAGATCTTTAGTGTCAAAACTACAGATAATTGTATTATCGTCTAAGTGACGATTGTTTAATTTATTACTACCATCATAAAATTTTTTAAAATAAGTTGTTTGAGTTACCAAAAGTGGACAAAATGCCGTTTTAGTTTTAGAGAAGTTTGTCAACATGTTTTTGGTTTGCCTATGGGTGCTCCTCTAACTCCTCTTTTGGCTAAATTTTTCTTGGATTGTACTGAAATGTCCTCTATCAATATTTTCGTGTGGCTCCTTGTTTCTGGGATAGGTTCATGCACGATGTTTTTTTTTTGTTTTTGGGAACATGGAGTTGATTCCTAAATCTATTTATTGATAATTTAAAAAGGTTTGGCAAAAAATTAAATATGCATTAGAATTGGAAGAACAGGAAAGACTGCCTTTTCTGGATATTTTATTAATAAAACGATTTAGCGGTTTACATTCATCAACAGATAGAAACCAATTCATAATGACAGACACCTGAACTTTATTTCATGTCACCCAATTTATGTGAAAAAAGGAGTAGATATATCATTGGCTGATAGGGTATATAGAATTTGTTCCCCAGAGTATTTTGACAGTGAATTACTGTATTTGAGAAATATTTTATTTTGCAACGGGTATCCTATTGAATTTATCAATGAAATGATAAAAGAAGACAAAGTAAGCAAGAAAAAAAACAAAAAAACAAAGATTCCCAGCCTCTTGACTCTGCAATTTTAAAGAGATACATTTCTTTACCTTGTATACCAGTTTTTGGTGAACACATTAAGTGCACTTTGTTAAAACATAACGTTACAACTTGCTTCAAATCGATCAGGGAATATGGTAACTGTCTAAATTCTGGGAGAGGTAAAACTGGTAGGAGTTTAGTGAATGGAGCATAAAGCATTCATCGCTCGTGTGATAAATTACACATTGGTCGAGCCAACCAACAGTTTGTGGAAAGTTTTATTGAGAACCATAATTCAATAGATAATGCTCTCTGATTTATTAAATAAAAAAAAACAAGTTTTTTTTTTAAACTGAAAGTAAGGAGCGATATTAAAACGTAATACGAACAGAAATTATTCAGTATATGAAAGGAGCTGTCTCTTTCTCAACGCCTCGCCCTTTACGCCAAAGTTGTTTTTATTGTTTTATAAAGCAAGTGGTGAGAAAGAGTCAAACATTAGCGTAAAGAGCGAGACGTTGAGGAGGGGACAGCGCCTTTCATATACGGAATAATTTCTGTTCGTTTTAAGTTTAAATGTCGCTCCTTACTTTCAGTTAAAAGAAACTTGTTTTTTTAAAATTAATTTCTGAACGTTTTTGAATTAGTGCAGGTTTTGGCTTACCGTAAATGAATAATTAAAACGAAATTTGCATATTAATTTTCCTTGTTTTTGATTAAATGGATTTCTCGAAAGTTGTTTAATTTTATTTATGAACGTTTTTATTAGTAATAAAATACGTAACTTACGAATTAACTTATGTAACGAACTTCTATATTCGTATGTTTTTATTACGTATAAAAACATACCTTGCTCGACTAGGGGGTTAGCTCCCTAGTCAATACCTCGCTCTTTATGCTAAGGCTCGAATTTTGTTCCAATTCTTTAAGAATGACCCTTTAATCAAAAAGGCCGTTAATTAGAATAAATAGCTCTTATGAAAGTACTAAAAAAACTTTAGCGTAAAGAGCGAGATATTGACTAGGGGGCAAGCCCAACCATATATGTAATAATTTCTGTTCCTTTTCAGTTTTGAAGTGCTCCTTACTTTCAGTTGAAAAACTTGTTCTTTTTTATTTAATTACTGATCGTTTTTTTAAATAATGCTGGGAAATCCGGTGCCCCCTTCATAGCAATGTCTCTTCCCTCATGAAAAATTTCTCCATGTAAAAATCCTCCTAAGTAACCCCTGAACCCTCCCCCCCACTACCAAAACAAATCCCCCATGAAAATGTCTGTATGCTTCCCAATAAACAATACTATATGTAAACATTGGGCAAAGTTCATAACTTGCAGCCCTTCAACTTGGGACTGTGGGGGATTAATCATCCTCAAAGACATAGTTATTATATTTTTCGACAATTCTGAACAAAATGGCTATCTCAAAATTTTGATCTGATGACTTTGGGAAAAAAATGAACGTGGGAGGGGGCCTAGTCACCCTGCATTGTTTTTGGTCACTTAAAAAGGGCACTATAAATTTTAATTTCCGTTCGAATGAGCCCTCCCTCGATATTCTAGGACCACTGGGTCGATACGATCATCTCTGGGGAAAAGAAAAAAAATACAAACAAACACACATCCGTGATCTTTCTTCTGGCAAAAAATACACAATTCCACATTTCTGCAGATTGGAGCTTGAAACCTCTACTGTAGGGTTCTATGGATGCGCTGAATCTGATGGTGGGATTTTTATTAAGGTTCTATGACTTCTAAGGGGTGTTTCCTCCTTTTTTCGAAAATAGGGCAATTTTTCTCAGGTGCGTAAATTTTAATGGGTAAGACTAGGCTTGGTGAAACTTATATATTTGAAATTAGCATAAAAATTTGATTCTTTTGTTGCATGTATTGGTATCAAAATTCCGTTTTTTAGAGTTTCGGTTACTGTACAGCCGGGTCGCTTCTAACTTACAGTTCGTTACCTCGAACTGTTTGATAAAGCCTCCCCAGACTTTTTATCGGATTTATCAGAATATTTTTTTATCATCCCGACCATTTTGTACAATTCGAGGAATCAACGGCTATTTCCAATGATAAAAGTTTTAAGCAATGGGCTAGGAAGGAATTCGAAACAAATACATATTTTTACAGATTTGGCAATTAATAAGGATACTGAAAATTCAAATATTGATTTTATTTATGTCATTATTTAAAAAAAAGAACCGTATATTCAAAAACAAAGCGTTTAAAAACTAAATGTTGCCTTAAGATTAAATCAAAATGCACTGTTCCCAATAAGGCATCTCAGCAGCATCCCAAGAAAGACTGAGGGTATTATGTTCAAACTTTCGGGGCTACTTCTGCTCTTAAAATTTAACCAAGTCAAAATAGCGTAAGTGCTATCAAAGAAAGTATCAAATAAAAAGCTATCAAAGAAAGTAAGCAGATTTTTTGCGAATTGTATCAAGTTTTCCATTTAAGATCAACTAGGGAAGGTATGAAACGAAATTAAACACCACAATTTGTGTCCAGATTTTTAAAAGGGTATATGTTGTTAAAAATAGCTGAAAATTTTTCTCCAGCATACAAATAGCAGACCAAACTATAAAGTCTTAAAAAAAAGAAACAGATTTAAAGTATTATTTTCTTTTTCCCTGAAAAGACTATGTCAATGTAAAACAAACAGAAATTAATTAAAAAAAACTTTTTCCACAAAATAAGTTTTTCAAAGAAAAGTAAAGAATTCCATTAAACAAAAAATGAGCAAAAATAAAAACAAATAATCTACGAAGCGTGAAAGCACCGCAAATCAGCATCGATAAATAAATGAAACCCAAAAACGAACAGAAATTCTAATAAATAACCGAGTCAAACTCAAAACGAGCAGAAATTAACATAAGTTGGGCCTAAAACCCCTATGCCTTCCCAAGGCCAGAACATAACTTGCACTTTACCGAAAAGATTCAAATGAATGTGCATTGTCAGTTTAATATACATAATACTGATATTTAGTAATCAAATTGCTAATATTATTTGATTTTTTAAAGTTATAAAAGTAAGAACATTTACATTTTTTCAGTTGAAGTTAAATCAAAAAATGATTCAACTTCAACTACGTGCAAACTGCTTGAAAAGCTGTTTCAATTTTTTGAGATCCATCTATTCATACTTCAAGTAGTCAGTTTGCTTATAAGAAATACCTCTTCGGTGGAATTTTCTACTTTCTTTCTCCATTTTGTTGTTGAGTATTATTCACTTTTCTCAACTTACGTCTGTGTTTGCTTTGTTGATGGGAATAAAATGTTTGTCTATGTAAATCATTTAAAGCTGTATAGCATTGCAAAGAATTACTGTAATATCCAAAGGAACAACTTTTATTTCAGTGTATTTTAATACTCATAAAAAATGTCTTAATGATAGTGGTTAGGTTGCCATATTGTGTCTGCATAGATTAGCAATTTAAGTCATACTGATGACCTGGTTGCATTTGCCATTTGTCTTAATATGCTTATTATGGATATTCTGCTGTTTCGCCAATTTAGTCGCTGCTCAAAAGTCACTAAACACGTTAATTTATATTTTTGAACTGATTACAATAGTTCGAAAAAACGATGATTTAAATTGTTTTAAAATAGCGGATACTATTTTCCCGGAGAAATGAAAGGGGTGTGTGTGAGAAATTGGAAAGTGAGTTTTTTGAACCAAATTGTTCCAACTTGAGCAGAATCCTTCAAAGGTATATGTAAGAGGATTTTCCATCTGCTCTTTTTTCGTCTTAAGATATACTTTTAGATTAAGCATAAAAAGTAAATTTAAGAGTACTAAGAGAAGAATAACGTAACTGGCTTAGAATAAATACAATTTTTATTTTAAACAGGCGGTAGCCTCCAAAAATAAGCAGAAGATAGTGAAATTATTTTTAAATTTAACATAAAAAAACGAGACATTATTCTCAAATCATCGGTTAGTAAGCCGCAAGAAATTATTCTTAACTCTTAAAGTTATTCAGTAACAATGTTAAATCCTCATTTATTACTGCATTTATACAATTTTTTTCCTTTAATTTCTATGAGCGTGTTTGGTTAATCTTTGCATGCCATAGCTTCTTGGGCCAAAACTTGATAATATCTCCTTCTTTAAATGCGATTGTATATGTGCCAACGGCTCTCATTAGAGCCTCCGACTTCTAGTTTCACAACAGCGCACAACATAAATATATATACGGACATATATATATATATATATATATATATATATATATATATATATATATATATATATATATATATATATATATATATATATATATATATATATATATATATATATATATATATATATATATATATATATATATATATATATATATATATATATATATATATATATATATATGTATATATATATAACGCCAGTGAAAAGCATGATATACAGAAAATTCTTTAAGTCTTGTTTTTCTTGTTTTATCTATCTCTTTATCTGCAAAGCAAGACATAAGAAAATTTGTTATATTTTCATTAAAAGAATAATTTTGCAATAATCAAGCGTCACGGATTTATGCTGGGGCAAAATCCCAAGATTGTCCCATCAGCGCAAAGAAAACTATTTTCTTACGACAGGCAGAGCGAAATGAGATTGAAATTAAAAGCCAAAAATTAACCTGAGTAGATATAAATAAGTTAAGAGCTCTTGCGGATTAGGTAAAGCATCGAAGTTACTGTATTTTCTGTATATGTTATAAAAAAGGGGTAGGTTACTTCTACTTTGAGCTTTTTCGCTTATTTTTTTTTCCAGAGTCAGTGCTTTTAATTGGCTTACATGATTTTGGTTGTTGTATTATTAACAGATTTTATTAGAGCCTCATTATACTTCTCATAGCAAACTAAAATAAGATTTTTTGCAATGATCTTTATTTGTTGTTGGACTGAATATTACATTTTTTAAATTTTGTGACAAAACTGAGATATGCTATTACTTCTATGTTTTTCATGATTTTAATTTTGGAGACAGATTAATTTCTATTCTTCCATTAAGGTTGGCTTTCCAATTGGATTTATTGACAATATCAGCCAACAAATGACACCTTGTTACTGGAGAATTTCACATTAGGGGAAACTATAGCTTTGAACGGATTGACTTATCTCAAAATGGTTGCACACATGTAGTTAGCACTACATAGGACAAGATAGTAGTTTTGTAAAAAATGATGGAAAGAAAACGATACTACATCATTCTGCTGTCTCTGTGCGGTCAATGAAAAGAGGACTAGATTAAAAATTTCCATTTCGATTTGTAATTATTAAATTTTCTATGACCGTTGGTTCGACGGGAAAAACAGCCAATTAGATACGTATGTGGAACTTTCCTTGTCAATGAAAACGCTATTTCTGTTACTGTTTTTATGGAAGTTTGTTGTAAAAATCATGGATATGTATACTTCTTCATAACCACTCCAACCTGGATTTAATAAAATCCAAATCTTTTTTATAAGAAAAAAACAACAAAAACATCAACACACTAGTACTTGGGTATTTTTCCACGGAGTATTTGATACACAAATAAAAAGTAAAAAGAAGAGAGAAATAGAGAGAGAAGAGCAGCTAATTTAGTCAACCAATCCAAGCAAGTTGAAAAAGTGCATAAAATAATTACGCTTATAGTCCAGAATTATAACGTAGCACAAAAGTGAGAACGAAACTTTGGTCATATCTCCCAGGTCATTGGACAATCAACTTTGGTTTGGAAATAAATATTGTTGCTTGGTGGGGGGTCTAGGTCTGAGGTTAAAAAGGGGAAAGATGTTTCAGTAAATAGAGTGACCCAAACGGATAGCAAAAAATTTTGGCAAAGATTTCGACAAGGGTAAGATAAAGGTTTCAAACATGAAATCCCTAAACAATACCAGATTAGGAACCTTAGGCTCCCTAGGTAAAATAACTAAAATGTGGAACATGTACTATACGATACTTTACGGAGGGATAGATGAAAGTTTGTAATTATCAAGGAAGTGAAGGGCTTCAAATCTTGAAAGATAATTTCAACGATTGAAGTGCCAAATTTACTCTTTTTAGCATAGCATTGATTTGTTTTTCACACCTATGATCAGAAGTTATACAAACCCGAGGTAGCTACATTTAATCAGTCCTTTGATACTCCAAGAGACGTAGGCTGAAATTAAGACTACCATTCAGAAAGGAGAAGTTTGATATCACAGGTTTGTACATATTAGCAGACATATCTACTGTATTAACTTCCTCACGAATTTTATTAAATATAGTCCCTGCTTTGCTAAGATACCTATAGAGAATTTTTTGAGCAAGGGAAGGTCGTCAAACATATTTACATCGATTTGGATATCCTACGGTCAATTTATTCACAACGTAGGAACATCAGATTGAGTACGTATATATATAGCTGCAAGGTACTGAAGCAACCCTTGCCATAAAAAGATGAAGTACGCGCGAGAAGAAAATTTATTGTATTTTCCTATATGTTATATATTAAACAGTTCGTGGTAACGAACTGTAAATAGAGAGTGACCCGGCTCAATAGTAACCGAAACCCTAAAAAACAGAATTTTTATACCAATAGATACATCAGAAGAATCAAATTTTTATGCTGATTTCAGATATATATGTTTCATCAAGTTTAATCTTACCCATCAAAAGTTGAGTGCCTGAGAAAATTTGCCTTATTTTAGAAAAAAAAGGTGGAAACAACCCCTAAAAGTCATAGAACTTTAATGAAAATCGCACCATCGAATTCAGCGTATCAGAGAACCCTACTATATACGTTTCAAGCTCTTATCTGCAAAAATGTGGAATTTGTGTTTTTTGCCTGAAGAAAGATCACGGATGCTTGTTCATTTATTTTTATTTATTTTTTTTGCCAGGGGTGATCGAATCGATCCAGTAGTACTAGAAGATCGTGAGAGGGCTCATTCGAACTGAAGTTAAAAGTTCTATTGCCCTTTTTAAGTGACCAAAAAAATTGGAGGGCAACTTGGCCCCCTCCCACGCTGATTTTTTTCCCGAAGTCACCCAATCAAAATTTTGAGATAGCCATTTTGTTTAGCATAGTCGAACATCTAATTAGTATGTCTTTGAGGATGACTTAATCCCAGTTCCCGGGGGAAGGGCTGAAAGTTATAAACTTTGCCAATTGTTTACATATAGTATTGGTTATTGGTAAGTATACAGGCGTTTTAAGGAGGATTCTTTTTCTAGTAGGGGGTCGGGTTCGGAGTAGGGGTTACGGGGGAGGATCTTTCCATGGAGGATATTTCCTTGGGGGAAGGGACATTTCCATGAAGGGAGCGCCAGATGTCCCAGCATTATTTAAAAAACGATCATAAATTAAATAAAAAAAACAAGTTTTTTTCAACTAAAAGTAAGGAGCAACATTAAAACTTAAGACAAACAGAGGTTATTACGTATATGAGGGGGTTCGCCCTCTAGTCAATACCTCCCTCTTTACGCTTAAGTTTTTTTAGTACTTTCAAAAGAGCTATCTATTCTAATTAACCGGCCTTTGTGATTCAGGGCTTTGTGATTCGAGCAAAATTCAAAATTTAGCGTAAAGAGCGAGGTATTGACTAGGGAGCGAACTCCCTAATATACGAAATAAAAACAAACGAATACAGAAATTCGTTACGTAAGTTAATTCGCAAGTTATGTCAGAACAAAATTTCGAGAAAGCCAATTAGCCAACAAAAGGAAAATTAATATGTGAATTTCGTTTTAATTATTCATGTACGGTGAGCCAAAATCAAAGCTGCATTAATTCAAAAACGTTCAGAAATTAACAAAAAAAAAAGTTTCCTAACTGAAAGTAAGGAGCGACATTAAAACATAAAACGAACAGAAATTATTCCGTATATGAAAGGGGCTGTCCCCTCCTCAACGCCTTGCTCTTTACGCTAAGGTTTGACTTTGTCTCACAACTTTACTTTGTAAAACAATAAAAAACTTTAGCGTTTCTTATACAATAAAAATACAAAAACAATAAAAACGCATATATGATTGGTACTTAATGATATCCAAATGGGAAGAATGTAGATTCCGTGAAATTTGATTAAAAAAAATAATTCAAGGAAGTTGTGTGCCAAAAATTTGCAAATGAAACTTAAAAATACCAGAAAGTTAAAAGATTCGAGAAAGTTAGAAGTATATGCAGATGCTAGAAATTATTTTCGCTTATG
>NC_142795.1:53987364-54031155 GCF_049724085.1 Artemia sp. Qi Xiang Cuo | reverse complement strand
AATTACTGATTTTGAGCTTGGTGCTTCACTAGTTTAAGCTATAGTTCCACATACCAGTTTGTAATTTCGTCCGTGAAATGGAAATATCACGCTCAGAGGCACCATTTCAGCCAAACCTTAGGGTGGGCAAGCAATTGGGCCCAGAAGCAGGCTTGTATAAAAAAAATTGCCTCTAGCTTTATCCGAAAAAAAACTGCCTTCTGTGGGAGTTACCATAAAAGTAAGAAAATTGTCTCAATTGCTTTGCCTTTCCTTCTTATGCCATAGGTTCAGAAAAGGCCAGATATCCAAAAAAAGCAGAAATGGTATGTGTGATGTTAAAAAAATAGCCTTTTGGGAATCTTCCACTTTTCCGAATCTATAACTTGACGAAAGCCGAACCTCTGTAGAAACTCATGCATTGTTTCTGTAGAAACGATGCAAAACTTTGCTCAATCAAGTATATTTACAAAATAAAAAAATCCAGCAAAATTTTGAAACAGATCAGTGAACACTCAAGGCAACAAGGGGAACCGTCGTGGTTTCATCTTCGCAAAGTCGTCAAAAAGCTGGTCGAAATCCAAGTTTTTAATTAAATTCTTCTCTGCAAAGATCAAAAGCAGGTGACTAAGACGATCGTCTCCTGTAGTCGAGCGCAGATAGTTCTTCACTATTTCCAGCCCAGAAAACAAGCGTTCATTGCTTGCTGTCGTGACTGGAAGTGTGGCAGCAATATGAAGAACTTTGATAATTTCATAATAGGCCACTGGAAGCGTCTCGATATTATCGATGACGTCCATTAAGTTCTTCGGCTTTGCCTCCTCCTCGAGCAAAAACCACTTGACAATACCAGCTTGGGCCTCAAGAAGAATCTGGTCAATGTCCATTTCAGAATAAAGTTCAAAGAATTGCTTGAGGAGCCCTGCATCCATGAACTTGGTAGAGCTGGGGTCTAGAGCTTCGAGTGTACTTAGCCCTGGAACGTTATCTGTAAACCGTCTGTCGAATTCTGCAATCAGACGATCTACAGTCTCCAGGTATTCTCTTTTCAGTTCTTCCGCTAGAGTTGGAGCTCTATTATCGGATTCAACAAAGTTTTTTCTTAACGTCGAAGTGGTCATGAATTCTTTCAGGTGTTTGATAATTTTTTGGGTTCTTCTAGGTCATTCCTTCTAACCCACAGAGGAGTATCCGGTCGCGGGTCCATTCACGTTAGGTACTTCAATTTCAAGACCTTCAGCAAACTCTTTTGCCTTCTCCAAAAGCGATGCAAATGAAGTGTCAGAGTGCAGTTCAGCTATTTCCTTCCTTGTTGCTTGAATCAAGGTGCGGGACCTAGATATTACCAGATCAACTGCCTGAAGCTGCTCAGAAAGGGAGTTTGTCTTCCTCAGAATTGCTCCCATAAAGAGCAACTGGAATATAACTGTGAAAGATTTCATTTATCTCTGGAGCCCAGCTGATTCTGCTCGAGCTTCACTATCAGCTCCCTCGCTGACTGCAGACAGTACAGCCAGAACAAATTCATATCGGAGTCTTATCTTCGATATTGATCGATACCAGTATGACCATCTTGTCGCAGCACTCCCTTCTAATTCCAGGACTGGTAGTTGAGTAGCCTTTTGGGACTCGACAAAAAGCTGATGGCTGGTGTTGCTGTTTAAAATGAACGTATACAGATTTTGGACTAACGAAAAAAATGAGCCAGCAGTCCCAACACCTTCAACGCAGTTTGCAATGACCAAATTAAGTCTATGCGCATGGCAATGAATTTATATTGTTTGTGGCGCTTTCGCTCTCAGTCGCAACCAAGGGCCCGCTCATCAAGCTTGCTCCGTCGTAGCACTGAGCAACATAATAGTTCCAGTCGAGACCAAGTTTCGCCACTGTGTCGTGAATAAAGCTGGCTAAACTCTCAGCATCCAGGCTTTTCATATGGTAGCATCCTATTGGTCTTTCTCGTGCTTTTTCCTCCTCGAAGTACCTCAGAAGAATGGCGAGCTGTTCTTTCTTCGAATTATCTTTTGTCTCGTCGACAAGAACAGCAAAGTATTTAGCACGTTTAACTTCTTGCACTTTTCTAGACCGAAGCCTAGATCCGATAACTGAAATTAGATCGTTCTGGTATTCGTGGGACGTATAGTGGCCGTATCGTCTTTGTAGCTTGTTGAAAAGCGTGGGAGAATACTCGGCGAGAAGATTGCAAGTTTCGACGAAATGTCCTTAGTTTGCCGAAGATTTAGTCTCATCGTGGCCACGAAAGGCTGTACCCAGTCGCCCCAGTAGGGCCGTTACCTTCAGTAAAGCCTTTACGTATTCCCTGTTTTCATTCATCTCCTTATTCCTGTCTGTTGACAAAACAGATGCGATGGGTTGCATCTCCTTGGCTTGTATATCTTTGAACTTCGTCCACGAAATTGCACTGTCCCTGTGGTGGTCACTTTTCGCATGCTCTTCTAGAACGCTTGAGATGTCCTTCCATCTTTTAACGCCGGTCTCGATGAAAGGCCTCGCCCCGTATCTCTGTACGCGAAGGGTTGACGTGCCACCAAAGTATCTGCAGCAGAAACAGAAAACCGAATTTTCCTTAACTGAGTACTCAAGCTAAGGATGCTTTCCATAATTCGAAATGTTAAATGACCCTCTTAGCTTGCCGTTTGCTGAAACCTGTGCAGGGTACCGTAGCAGCTGTGGTTGACATGGATGGTCGTGAGAAGATGAAGAAAAATCAGTAAAACCACTTGAGCGATGGTGCTGTTCATCTCGAGTCGTATCTCTTCCAGATTGTGCCTCTTGAGCCGTGACAGGCGCAGTGTTTCTTTGAGTCGTCTCGTTTTCTACTAGCTCGGCCTGACCGACCACCACGTCCTTCGAAGGACCCAAAGTGACAGCAATGGATTGTTCGGGTGCTGAGTCAGGCACCTGAAAGATATACTCGAAGGTTAAAAGCCACTATTGTACTTTGAAGCACTATTGAACTCATTTTCAACATTTAAACAGTTGCTTTTTTTAGTATGTTAAGTCCAAACTACGTAGCAGTTTCCGCTTTCGGCACAGCAGTTGGGGAAAAATAGTGCTAGAACTCCTCCAGGGTGTGACAGTTTACTAAAGTATATCTAACTTCGGAAAAACACAGGAAATTTCAGCAAAGCCAAAGATGACGTTTTTCGGATGATTATACATGCTTTGATCCTTATCTACCCGTAAAGACAATAATAGAAACTTTGGGCTTAATGCAATAGCAACCCAAATCGCAAAAAACCTTTGCAGTAGTCCTTGAATGAATGATTCGTGTGTCATGACAGATCGCAAATAAGCTAAAGGCGCGTTCGATTTGCTGTAGTTTCAGCTACGTCCTTCTCTGTTGTGGGTTTATTTGCATTTTTTCTGTGACGTTCTCTCATTTAGCCTGAAGAACTACTAAAAATGTGACCGCAAAACAGGTTCATAATTTTGAACCAAATGGCGAGACGTGAAGCGTGACTACAGCAAATCGAATGCGGCTTCATATGACGAGTCAGCATTGTAGCAAATCGAATGCTATAAGCACTGCCAAACTGTGTGATTCCATCAATAAAAAAAAAGAAAGAAAAGAAAAAAATGACAATCTTTGGCTTATGCTCCTCAACCCATGTAGCATTGATATCAATAAAATTAACAGCACTGCCAAACTGTGTGGTTCCATCAATAAAAAAAAGAAAAAAAAAAGAAAAAACGACAATCTCAGGCTTATGCACCTCAACCTATGTAGCATTGTTATCCATTAAATTAACAGTGCTTTGCAGAAGAAAAAACAACAAAACAAAACAAGATAGAGGTAATCTTAATCAAACAGTTTGTGGTAATGAACTGTAACTAAGGAGCAATCCGACTCAATGGTAACCGAAACTCTGAGAAGACGGGTTTTTGATACCAATAGATACATCAAAAGGATCAAATTTCAATGCTGATTTCAAATATATAACTTTTTCATCAAGTTTAGTGCTACCTATCAAAATTTACGCGCCTAAGAAAATTTGGCTGATTTTCAAAAAAAAAGAAAGACCCCCTAAAAGTTATAGAACCTTAATGAGAATCACACCATCATATTCAGCGTATCAGAGAAACCTACTGTAAAGGTTTCAAGCTCCTATCTAAAAAATGTGGAATTTTGCATTTTTTGCCAAAAGAAAGATCACGGATGCGTGTTTATTTATTCATTTATTTTTTTCCCAAGGGTGATCGTATTGACCAAGTGGTCCTAGAATATCGTAAGAGGGCTCATTGGAACGAAAATTAAAAGTTCTAGTGCCCTTTTTAAGTGACTGAAAAAATGGAGGGCAACTAGGCCCGCTCCCATGCTAATTTTTTTCCCAAAGTCAACATCCTATATCAACTACGCCCGCGTACGTAGGCTAACCTAACCTAATCTAACCTAACTTAATCTAGCCTAACCTAACCATAGTCACGGGAAAATCGCCCCGGTCGACCGCCGGGAAGCGCCGCTGGCCGGGAATCGCCTCGGGGCCCACTTTGCTTATTCTAATGCATGTCTGGCCACTCTAAGTGAACTTAAATTAACTCACTTTTTGAATATATCTCTCACTATGACTGTGTGTCTGAGCGGGTATAGTGTCATCTATAACCGGTGTTACCTAAATTCAACGTAAGGATGCATGAAGTCAAAATGAATAGAACTTGGATTTTATGATTATTATCTGATGTATCCGATAAAAATTTTGAAAACGAATTTATTCTTTCTGGTACTTAGATTTTGTCAATTTTATCCAATGTATCTGACATTTAATGTTGATAATGCATTTAAGGGATATTGATAAAGCATTTATTCACTCTAATACTTAGATTGTGTCAATTTTATCCCATGTATCTGAGAAAGGGATTTTGATATTAAATTTAATAACTCTGATACTTAGATTTTGTCAAGTTTATCCCATGTATCTGAAAAAGGAATGTTGATATGGAATTTAATCACTCTGGTACTTAGATTCTGTCAGTTTTATCCGACATATCCGACAAAGGATGTTGATAATGAATTTATTCACTCTGCTACTTAGATTTTGTCAATTTTATCCGATGTATCTGGCAAAGGATGTTGATAAAAAAGTTTATTCACTCTAACACTTAGAATTTGTCGATTTTATCCTATATATCTGAGAAAAGGATGTTGATATAGAATTTAGTCACTCTGATACTTAGATTTTGTCAATTTTATCCGAAATATCCGATAAAGGATGTTGTTAAAGCATTTATTCATTCTGAAATTTAGATTTTGTCAATTTTATTTGATGTATCTGACAAAGGATGCTGATAAAAAAAATTCACTCTGACATTTAGATTCTGTCAATTTTATCCGATGTATCTGACAAAAGATGTTGATAAAAAAAATTATCCACTCTAACACTTAGATTTTGTCAACTTATTTTAGATTTTGTTATTAGATTTTGTCGGATTATGTATCCGAGAAATAGATTTTGATATAGAATTTAATCACTCCTTTACTTAAACTTTGTAAAATTGCTGTATTGTCTGTCTAGGAAGCGACATCAAACGATAATGTATGTTAATAAAGAATTTGTTCAATTTTTTTTTTAATTTCCTGAATTAAATTTCTGTATTGTGTATCCAAGAGGTGAATTCAAGAGAGTTTATTACTTAGTTACTTGCAATTTTTTTTTTCATAATGACATATCCAACAACGGATGTTGATAAAGAATTTATCCATTCTGATAGTATTTTCGTGTTTTTTTTTGCAAGCCATTCGTACTATACCTTAAACGCATTCAGATATTTCCTTGATAAAAAAATTTTGTCCGACATATCCGACAAATGATGTTGATAAAGCATTTATTCAGTCTGATACTTAGATTTTGTCAATTTTATCCGATGTATCTGACAGAGGATGTTGATATAAAAAAATATCATTCACTCCAATACTTAGATTTTGTCAATTATATTCGATGTATCTGACCAAAGATGTTGAGAAAAAAAAAATATTCACTCTGACACTTAGATTTTGTCAATTTTATCCGACATGTCAATTTTAACTGACGCATTCGACAAATGATGTTGATAATGCATTTATTCACTCTAGTACTTAGATTTTGTCACTTTTATCCGATTTATTCGATAAAGGATGCTGATAAAGCATTTATTCACTCTGATACTTAGATTTTGTCAATTATATTCGATGTATCTGACAATAGATATTGGTATAAAAAAATTAATTCACTTTGACACTAAGATTTTTCCAATTTTATTCCATGCATTCGAGAAAGGGTTGTTGATATAGAATTTAAACACACTGATACTTAGATTTTGCCAATTTTATCCGACATATCCGATAAATGATGTTGTTAAAGCATTTATTCATTCTGAAATTTAGATTTTGTCAATTTTATTTGATGTATCTGAGAAAGGATGTTGATAAAAAAAAATATTTACTCTGATACTTAGATTCTGCCAATTTTATCCGATGTATTTGACAAAAGATGTTGATAAAAAAATTTATTCACTCTAAGACTTAGATTTTGTCAACTTTTTCCTATGTATCCGAGAAATGAATGTTGATATAAGATTTAATCACGCTTATACTTAGATTTTGTCAAATTGTTGTATTGTCTGTCTAGGAAGCGACATCAATCGATAAAGAATGTTAATAAAGAATTTGTTCAATTTTTTTTTCATAATTTCCTCAATTAAATTTCTGTATTGTGTATCCAAGAGGTGAATTCAAGAAAGAGATTGCTACTAACTTACTTTTTCACTTACCTACAATTTTTTTTTATAATGACATATCCAACAACGGATGTTGATAAAGAATTTATTCATTCTGATAGTATTTTCGTGTTTTTTGCAAGCCATTCGTACAATACCTTAAACGCATTCAGACATTTCCTTGATAAACAAAAATTTTGCCCGATATATCCGACAAATGATGTTTCCAACTCATGCATTTCAAAGAAAGAAATCTAAAAATGAACTTTGAAAAATCAAGAGCATGTAACTGAGACAAGGTAAACTATAACATAACATTACTGAAATATTCCAACTCATACATTTCAACGAAAGAAATCCAAAAATGAACCTTGAAAAATCAAGAGAATGTAAGTGTGACAATGTAAACCACAACAAAACACTACTGAAATATTCCAACTCTTGCATTTCAACGAAATAAATCCAAAATGAAATTTGATAAAATCAAGATAATGTAAATGTGACAATGTAAAACATAGCAAAACAATACTTAAATATTCCGACTCTCGCATTTCAACGAAAGAAATCCAAAATCAATCTTTGAAAAATAAATAGAATTTAACTGTGAAAATATAAACCATAACACATCACTATTGAAATATTCCAACTCTTGTAATTCAACGAAACAAATACAAGATGAAATTTGAAAAATCAAGTGAATGTAAGTGTGACAAGGTAAACCATGACAAAACAGTACTGAAATTTTACAAATCTTGCATTTCAATGAAAAAAATCCAAAATGAACTTTAAAAAATCAACAGAATGAAAGTGTGACAAGGTAAACCACGAGAAAACACTACTGAAATATTCCAACTCTTGTATTTTAACGAAAAAAATTCAAAATGAACATTGGAAAACGAAGAGAAGGTAAGTGTGACAAGGTAAACCATAACAAAACACTACTGAAATATTCAAACTCATGCATTTCAACGAAAGAAATCCAAAATGAACTTTGAAAAAACAAGAGTATGTACCTGTGACAAGTTAAACCATAACAAACCACTACTGAAATATTCCAACTCTTGCATTTCAAAGAAAGAAATCCAAAATGAACTTTGAAAAATCAAGAGAATGTAAGTGTGACAAGGTAAACCACGACAAAACACTACTGAAATATTCCAACTCTTGCATTTCAACGAAAGAAATCCAAAATGAACTTTCAAAAATCAAAAGAATGTAAGTGTGACAAGGTAAACCATAACAAAACACTACTGAAATATTCCGACTCTCGCATTTCAACGAAAGAAATCTAAAATTAACTTTGAAAGATCAATAGAATGTAACTGTGACAATGTAAATCATAACACAATACTACTGAAATATTCCAACTCTTGCATTTCAACGAAAGAAATCCAAAATGAACTTTGAAGAATCAAGAGAATGTAACTGTGACAAGATAAACCATAACAAAACACTACTGAAATATTCCAAATCTTGCATTTCAATGAAAGAAATCCAAAAATGAACTTTGAAAAATCAAGAGAATGAAAGTGTGACAAGGTAAACCACGACAAAACACTACTGAAATATTCCAACTCTTGCATTTCAACGAAAAAAATCCAAAATGAACTTTGAAAAATGAAGAGAACGTAAGTGTGACAAGGTAAACCATAACAAAACACTACTGAAATATTCCAACTCTCGCATTTCAACGAAAGAAATTCAAAAATGAACTTTGAAAAATCAATAGAATGTAACTGTGACAATGTAAACCATAACAAAACACTACTGAAATATTCAAATCATGCATTTCAACGAAAGAAATCCAAAATGAACTTTGAAAAAGAAGAGTATGTAACTGTGACAATGTAAACCATAACAAAACACTACTTAAATATTCCAACTCTTGCATTTAAACGAAAGAAATCCAAAATGAACTTTGAAAAATCATGAGAATTTAAGTGTGACAAGGTAAACCACGACAAAGCACTACTGAAATATTCCAACTTGCATTTCAACGAAAGAAATTCAAAATGAACTTTGAAAAATCAAGAGAATGTAAGTATGACAAGATAAACCACAACAAAACACTACTGAAATATTCCAACTATTGCATTTCAACGAAATAAATGCAAAATGAACTTTGAAAATTAACGGGAATGTAACTATAACAAGGTAAACCATAACAAAACACAACTGAAATATTCCAACTCTTGCATTTTAATGAAAAAAATTCAAAATGAACTTCGAAAAATCAAGAGAATATAACTTTGACAAGGTAAACCAGAACGAAACACTACTGAAATATTCCAACTCTCGCATTTCAACAAAATAAATTCAAAAACGAACTTTGAAAAATCAATAAAATTTAACTGTGAAAATGTAAACCATAACAAAACACTACTGAAATATTCAAAGTCTTGCAATTCAATTAAAGAAATATAAAATAGACTTTGAAAAATCAAGTGAATGTACATTTGACAAGGTAAAGCACAACAAAACACTACGGAAATTTTCAACCTCTTGCATTTCAACGAAAGAAATCCAAAATGAACTTATAAAAATCAAGAGAATGTATGTTTGACAAGGTAAAGCACAACAAAATACTACTGAAATATTTAAACTCTTGCATTTCAGCGAAAAAAATCCAAAATGAACTTTGAAAAATCAAGAGAATGTATGTTTGACAAGGTAAACCACAACAAAACACTACTGAAATATTCCAACTCTTTCATTTCAACGAAAGAAATCCAAAATGAACTTTGAAAAATCAAGAGAAAGTAACTGTGAAATGGTAAACCATGACAAAACACTACTAAAATATTCCGACTCTTGCATTTCAATGAAAGAAATTCAAAATGAACTTTGAAAAACAAGAGAATGTAACTGAGACAAGGTAAACCATTACAAAGCACTACTGAAATATTCCAACTTTTGCATTTCAATGAAAGAAATTCAAAAATGAACTTTGAAAAATCAAGATAATGTAACTGTTACAATGTAAACAATAACAAAACACTACTGAAATATTCGAACTCCTGTATTTAAACGAAAAAAATCCAGAATGAACTTTGAAAAATAAAGAAAATGTAACTGTGACAAGCTAAAGCACAACAAAATACTACTGAAATATTCCAACTCTCGCATTTCAACGAAAGAAATTCAAAACGAACTTCGAAATATCAAGAGAATGTAACTGTGACAAGGTAAACCATAACAAAACACTACTGAAATATTCCAACTCTCGCATTTCAACAAAATAAATTCAAAAACGAACTTTGAAAAATCAATAGAATTTAACTGGGAAAATGTAAACCATAACAAAACACTACTGAAATATTCAAACTCTTGCAATTTAACTAAAGAAATCCAAAATAGACTTTGACAAATCAAGTGAATGTACATTTGAAAAGGTAAAGCACAACAAAACACTACGTAAATTTTCAACCTCTTGCATTTCAACGAAAGAAATCCAAAATGAACTTATAAAAATCAAGAGAATGTATGTTTGACAAGGAAAACCACGACAAAATACTACTGAAATATTTCAACTCTTGCATTTCAGCGAAATAAATCCAAAATGAACTTTGAAAAATCAAGAGAATTTAACTGGGACAATGTAAGCCATAACAAAAAACTAATGAAATATTCCAATTCTTTCATTTCAACGAAAGAAATCCAAAATGAACTTTGAAAAATCAAGAGAAAGTAATTGTGACAAGGTAAACCATAACAAAACACTACTGAAATATTTCAACTCTTGCATTTCAATGAAAAAAACCCAAAATGAACTTTGAAAAATCAAGAGAATTTAACTGTGTCATGGTAAACCACGACAAAACCCTACTGAAATATTCCAACTCTTGCATTTAAACGGAAAAAATCCAAATGAACTTTCAGAAATCAAGCTAATGTGACTGTGACAAGGTAAACCAAAACAAAACACTATTGAAATATTCCAACTCTCGCATTTTAAAGAAAGAAATTCAAAAATGAATTTTGACAAATCAATAGAATGTAACTGAGACAAGGTAAACCATAACATAACATTACTGAAATATTCCAACTCATACATTTCAACAAAAGAAATCCAAAAATGAACCTTGAAAAATCAATAAAATGTAACTGTGTCAAGGTAAACCACGACAAAACACTACTGAAATATTCCAACTCTTGCATTTCAACGAAAGAAATCCAAAATGAACTTAGAAAAATCAAGAGAATGTAAGTGAGACAAGGTAAAACCACGACAAAACACTACTGAAATATTCTAACTCTTGCATTTCAACGAAAGAAATCCAAAATGAACTTTGAAAAATCAAAAGAATGTAAGTGTGACAAGGTAAACCATAACAAAACACTACTGAAATATTTCAACTCTCGCATTTCAACGAAAGAAATTCAAAACTGAACTTTGAAAAATCAATAGAATGTAACTGTGACAATGTAAACCATAACAAAACACTACTGAAATATTCAAACTCTTGCATTTCAACGAAAGAAATCCAAAATGAACTTTGAAAAATCAAGAGAATGTAACTGTGATAAGACAAACCATAACAAAACACTACTGAAATGTTCCAACTCTTGCATTTCAACGAAAGAAATCCAAAATGAACTTCGAAAAATCAAGAGAATGTAACTGTGATACGGTAAAACACGACAAAACACTACTGAAATATTCCAACTCTTGCATTTCAAGGAAAGAAATTCAAAATGAACTTTGAAAAATGAAGAAAACGTAAGTGTGACAAGGTAAACCATAACAAAACACTACTGAAATATTCTACAACTCTTGCATTTCAATGAAAGAAATCCGAAATGAACTTCGAAAAATCAAGAGATATACACTGTGACAAAGTAAACCACGACAAAACACTACTGAAATATTCCAACTCTTGCATTTCAACGATAGAAATCCAAAATGAATTTTTAAAAATTAAGAGAATGTAACCTTGAAAAGTTAACGCACAACAAATCACTATAGAAATATTAAAAATCTTGAAATGAAACGAATCGAATTCAACGTTATATATTAAAAATCCAGAGAATGTAACTGTAACAAGTTATACCACAACAAAACAAGGCTGACAAATACAAAATCTTGTATGACGTCAAAAGAAAACCGCAAAGAACTTTGAAAAATAGTTAACGAAAGAGTTACAAGGAAATGCATAACCCATCACTACCTAATTCAAACAGCAAATAACTATATCCTGCTAAAGTTCTCAATGGAATCCTAATCATCACGAGAATGAAGGTGTGAAAAGTTAAACCAATACATAACATTACTGAAATATTCCAGCTCTTGCATCTCAATGAAAGAAATCCAAAATGAACTTTTAAAAATCAAGAGACTGTAATTGTAACAAGGTAAAACACGACAAAACACTACTGAAATATTCAAACTCTTGAATTTTAACGAAAGAAATCCAAAATGAACTTTAAAAAATCAAGAGAATGTAAGTGTGACAAGGTTAAACATAACAAAACACTACTGAATTAGTTCAAATCATGAATTTTATCAATAAAAATAAAAAATGAATGTTTTAACATCAAGAGAATTAATCTTTTGAAGGTAAAAAACCGAAAAAACAAGACTGAAAGAGTCAATCTATTTCATAAAAATTTCAGATCTAAAAAATTAAATGTTAAAAATAAATATTATTTTATAGAGACCATGTCAACCTATACAACACACTACGTAACTATTCAAACTCTAGCATTATAAATAAATATATACAACCTGACAATTAAAAAATAAAGATAATTTAACTGTGGAACTTTAAAAAACAACAAAACACTACTTAAATAATACAACTATTTAATTTCAAATATATAAATTCACAATGTAATTTTAAAAATAAATATTCTTAAACCTTTAAACGAGTAAACACAAAGAAACCATTATTAAGTATTCCAACAATAAAAATTTAAATACATAAAAAAAAAACCTAGATATTAAAAATTAATTTAAAGTATCTGTGACAATTTAAACCACTGCAACTCAATATTGAAATATACAAAATGATACATTTCAACGAAATAAATATAAAATTAACAATTAAACGTAACGAGAATGCAACATTTACAAGATACAGAAAACCACTAACGTCTTTAAATATTCTAACTCATGAATTTCAATTAAATAAATCCGAAATGAACTTTGAAAAATCAAGAGAATATATCTGTGACAAAGTAAACCACGACAAAACACACCTTAAATTTTCAAACGAATTAACTAAATAGGTAGATATCCGAAATTAGCTTTTATATATCATTAGAATTTAACATTTAAAAAGTATCGACAAGACTCTCTCTAATGAACTATTACACAAATAGATAAGAAATGACTGGCCTCAAAACTGAACATTTAAAAATACTGAGACTCTCATACTGAAAATTTAAAAAAAACAAAAAAACTCCATAAATATAATATCTTGTGAATGGAATCAAAACAACTCACACAATAACAAAGATAAATCACTAGACTTTAACTGTTGATAGTAAAATAATGAAAAAACCAGAATTATAACGTAAAGCTATTGAAATTTATACTAACGAAATCCAAAATGGTCTTTGAAAAATAACGAGAATGAATGTGTGAAAAGGTAAACCATGACATAACACTACTGAAATATTCCAACTCTTGCATTTCAATGAAAGAAATACAAAATGAACTTTGAAAAATCAAGAGAATGTAATTGTAACAAGGTGAAACACGACAAAACACTACTGAAATATTCCAACTCTTGCATTTTAACGACAGAAATCCGAAATTAACTTTGAAAAATCAAGACAATGTAACGTGGGGCAATTTTAACCATAATGGGAAGAAATCGTAAAATTCAGACTCTTGCTTGTCAACGAAAGAAATCACAAACGAGCTATGGACAATCAAGCAAAGGCCATTCTGATAAGGTAAACCATGACAAGCCGCTACTGAAATATTCCAACTCTTGCATTTCAAGGAAAGACCTTTAAAACGATTTTTCAAAAATCAAGTGAATGTAAGCTAGTGACAAGGTTAACCACGACAAACACTACTGAAATATTCCAACTCTGGCATTTCAACGAAAGAAATCCAAAGTGAACTTTCAAAAATCAAGAGAATGTAAGTGTGACAAGGTAAACCATGACAAAACTCTACTGAAATATTAAAACTCTTGAATTTAAACGAAAAAAATCCAAACTGAACATTTAATAATCTAGAGAATTTAAGTGTTACAAAGTTAAACACTACAAAACACTACTGAAACAGTCCATATATCTCATGTGAAGTTAAGAAATAAACAAATACTTTTAAAAAATAAAGAGAATTTAACTGTTAACCCGTAAACCACACCAAAACACTCCAGAAAAATTAAAACTATTTAATATTTACTATAGAAATCCGAAATTAACCATGAGATATAATGAGAATATAACACTGACAGGGTAAAGCACAACAAGACCCTACAGGAATATTCAAACTTTTGAATTTAAATGAAAGAAATCCAAAATGAACTTTGAAAAATCAAGAGAATCTAACTCTGACAATGGTAAACCACAACAAAACACTACTGAAATATTCCAACTCTTGCATTTCAACGAAAGAAATCCAAAAAGAACTTTTGAAAAATCAAGAGGAATGTAACTCGTGACAAGGTAAACCATGACAAAACTACTACTGAAATATTCCAACTCTTGCATTTCAATGAAAGAAATCCAAAATGAACTTTTGAAAAATCAAGAGAATGTAATTGTGACAAGGTAAAACTAAGCCGACAAAACACTACTGAAATATTCCAACTCTTGCATTTCAACGAAAGAAATCCAAAATGAACTTTGAAAAATCAAGAGAATGTAAGTGCGGACAAGGTAAACCACGACGAAACACTACTGAAATATTCCAACTCTTAGCATTCAACGAAAGAAATCAAAATGAACTTTGAAAAATCAAGTGAATGTAATTGTGACAAGGTAAAGCACTACAAAACACTACTGAAATATTCCAACTCTTGCGTAACAGTGACTTGGTAAACCACGACAAAACACTACTGAAATATTCCAACTCTTACACTTCAACGAAAAAATCCAAAATGAACTTTGAAACATCTTCAGAATGTAACAGTGACAAGATAAACCACAACAAAACACTACTGAAATATTCCAACTCTTAAATTTCAACAAAAATCCAAAATGAACTTTAAAACATCTTTAGAATGTAACAGTGATATGGTAAACAACAAAAAACACTACTGAAATATTCCAACTCTTACAATTCAACGAAAAAATCCAAAATGAACTTTGAAACATCTTCAGAATGTAACAGTGACAAGGTAAACCACAACAAAACACTACTGAAATATTCCAACTCTTAGATTTCAACGAAACAAATCAAAAATGAACTTTAAAACATCTTTAGAATGTAACAGTGACAAGGTAAACCACAAAAAACACTACTGAAATATTCCAACTCTTACATTTCAACGAAAAAAAAAACCTAAAATGAACTTTGAAACATCAAGATAATGTAACAGTGACAAGTTAAACCACGACAAAACACTACTGAAATATTCCAACTCTTACATTTCAATAAAAAAAAATCGAAATGAACTTTGAAAAATCAAGAGAGTGTAACAGTGACAAGGTAAACCACGACAAAATACCACTGAAATATTCCAACTCTTACATTTCAATGAAAAACACCCAAGATGAACTGAACAATCAAGATAGTGTAACAATTACAAGGCAAACCGTGAAAATAAACAACTTATAAAATCCGACATCAACATTTCAACGAAAAAAAAAAAATCCAAAAGAAACTTTTAAACCGATAGAAAATGTAACAGTGGAATTTAAAAGTACGACAAGACACTTCTTCAATAATCAAAATCTTACATTTCAAAGAAAAAAAAATCTAAAATTAACTTTTAAAAATCCATAAAATTTAATAGTGACAATGTAAACAACGATAAAAAACTACTGAAATATTCAAACTCTCACATTTCAACAAAAAGAAAATCCAAAATGAACTTTGAAACAACAAGAGAATGTAACAGTGACAAGGTAAACCATGACAAAACACTACTGAAATATTCCAACTCTTTTATTTCAACAAAAAAAAATACTAAATGAACTTTGAAACATCAAGAGAATGTAACAGTGACAATATAAAACACGACAAGACACTACTGAAATATTTCAACTCGTACATTTCAACGAAAAAATATGTAACACTTACAAGGTAATACTTACCTTGTACTACTGAAATATTCCAACTCTTACATTTCAATGAAAAACATCCAAGATGAACTTTGAAAAATCAAGAGAATGTAACAGTGACAAGGTAAACCACGACAAAACACTACTGAAATATTCCAACTCTTACATTTCAACGAAAAAAAATCCAAAATGAACTTTGAAACATCAAGAGAATTTAAAAGGTACAAGTTAAACAATAATAAGACACTACTGAAATAATCCAACTCTTACATTTCAACAAAAAAAAATCCAAAATGAACTTTGAAACATCAAGAGAATGTAACAGTGACAATGTAAACCATGACAAAACACTACTGAAATATTCCAACTCTTATATTTCAACAAAAAGAAAATCCAAAATGAACTTTGAAGCAACAAGAGAATGTAACAGTGACAAGGTAAACCATGACAAAACACTACTGAAAAATTCCAACTCTTTTATTTCAACAAAAAAAAATCCTAAATGAACTTTGAAACATCAAGAGAATGTAACAGTGACAATGTAAAACATGACAAGACACTACTGAAATATTCCAACTCATACATTTCAACGAAAAAAAATGTAACACTTACAAGGTAAACCATGAGAAAACACTACTGAAATAATCGAACTCTTACATTTCAACGAAAAAAAAAAATAAATATAAAATGAACTTTGAAACATCAAGAGAATGTAACAGTGACAAGGTAAACCACGATGAAACACTACTGAAATATTCCAACTCTTAGATTTCAGCGAAAAATCCAAAATGAACTTTGAAACATCTTCAGAATGTAACAGTGATATGGTAAACCACAACCAAACGCTACTGAAATATTCCAACTCTTACATTTCAACTAAAAAAAAAATCCAAAATGAACTTCGAAACATCAAGAGAATGTAACAGTGACAATGTATACCACTACAAAACACTACTGAAATATTCCAACTCTTACATTTCAATAAAAAAATCTAAATAAACTTTTAAACATCAAGAGAATGTAACAGTGACAAGGTAAACCACTACAAAACACTACTGAAATATTCCAACTCTTACATTTCAATAAAAAAATCCAAATGAACTTTGAAAAATCAAGAGAGTATAACAGTGACAAGGTAAGCCACGACAAAACACAACTGAAATATTCCAACTCTTACATTTCAATGAAAAACATCCAAGATGAACTGAACAATCAAGAGAGTGTAACAGTGACAATGTAAACTACAACAAAACACTACTGAAATATTCCAACTCTTGCATTTCAACAAAAAAAACAATCCAAAATTAACTTTGAAACATCAAGAGAATGTAAAAGTAACAAGGTAAACCATGACAAAACAACACTGAAATATTCCAACTCTTAAATTTCAACGAAACAAAATACAAAATGAACTATGAAACATCAAGAGAATGTATCAGTGACAAGGTAAACCACGACAAAACACTACTGAAATATTCCAACTCTTAAATTTCAACAAAAAGAAAATCCAAAATGAACTTTGAAACAACAAGAGAATGTAACAGTGACAAGGTAAACCATGACAAAACACTACTGAAAAATTCCAACTCTTTTATTTCAACAAAAAAAATACTAAATGAACTTTGAAACATCAAGAGAATGTAACAGTGACAATGTAAACCATGGCAAAACACTACTGAAATATTCCAACTCGTACATTTCAACTAAAAAATCCAAAATGAACTTTGAAACATCAATAGAATGTAACAGTGACAATGTAAACCATGAAAAAACACTAGTAACATATTCCAACTCTTACATTTCAACGAAAAAAAATCCAAATGAAACATAAAGAGAATGTAACAGTGACAATGTAAACCATGACAAAACACTACTGAAATATTCCAACTCTTACATTTCAACAAAAAAAATCCAAAAAGAACTTTGAAACATCAATAGAATGTAACAGTGACAGGGCAAACCACGACAAAACACTACTGAAATATTCCAACTATTACATTTCAACGAAAAAAAAATCCAAAATGAACTGTGAAACATCAAGAGAATGTAACAGGGACAAGGTAAACCACGACAAAACACTACTGAAATATTCCAAATCTTACATTTCAACGAAAAAAAGTCTAAAATGAACTTTGAAACATTAAGAAAATGTAACAGTGATATCGTAAACCACGACAAAACTACTGAAATATTCCAACTCTTACATTTCAACGAGAAAAAAATCCAAAAGGAACTTTGAAACATCAAGAGATCTAACAGTGACAAGGTAAACTTTGACAAAACACTACTGAAATATTCCATATCTTACATTTCAACAAAAAAATCCAAATGAAGTTTGAAACATCAATAGAATCTAACAGTGACAAGATACAGCACGACAAAACACTACTGAAATATTAACACTCTTGAATTTCAACGAAAAAAAAAAATCCAAATTGAAATTTGAAACATAAATATAATGTGACAGTAACAAGGTAAACAATGACGAAATACAACTGAAATATTCCAACTATTGCATTTCAACGGAAAAATCTAAAATGAATTTTTAAAAATCTTCAGAGTGTAACAACTACAAGGTAAACCACGAGAAAACACTACTGAAATATTCTAACTCTTACATTTCAACGAAAAAAAAATCCAAAACGAGCTTTGAAACATCAAGATAATGTAACAGTGACAATTTAAACTACTACAAAACACTACTGAAATATTCCAACTCTTATATTTCAATAAAAACAAATCGAAATGAACTTTGAAAAATCAAGAGAGTGTAACAGTGACAAGGTAAACCACGACAAAATACTACTGAAATATTCCAACTCTTACATTTCAATTAAAAACATCCAAGATGAACTGAACAATCAAGAAAATGTAACAGTGACATTGTAAACCATGACAAAACACTACTGAAATAATCCAACTCCTACATTTCAACGAAAAAAAAAATACAAAATTAACTTTGAAACATCAATATAATTCAAAATTGACAATGTAAACAATGAAAAGATAATAATTAAATATTACAAATCTTACATTTCAAAGAAAAAAAAATCCAAAATGGACTTCACAGCATCAATAGAGTGTAATAGTGGCAAGGTATACCACGACAATACACTACTGAAATATTCTAACTCTTATATTACAACGAAAAGAAAATCCAAAATGAACTTTGAAACATCAAGAGAATGTAACAGTGACAAGGTAAACCATGACAAAACACTACTGAAAAATTCCAACTCTTTTATTTCAACAAAAAAAATCCTAAATGAACTTTGAAACATCAAGAGAATGTAACAGTGACAATGTAAAACATGACAAGACACTACTGAAATATTCCAACTCATACATTTCAACGAAAAAATATGTAACACTTACAAGGTAATACTTACCTTGTACTACTGAAATATTCCAACTCTTACATTTCAATGAAAAACATCCAAGATGAACTGAACAATCAAAAGAATGTAACAGTGACACGGTAAACCACGAAAAAACAACGTTTAAATATTCAGACATTTACATTTCAACGAAAAAAAAAAAAAATCCAAAATTACATTTTAAACATCTAGAGAATGAACAAGCTACATTATAAAACACAAAAAAGAACTTACTAAATAATCCAGCTAATAAATTTCAAAGAAAAAAAATTCAAAATTGACTTCAAAGCAACAAGATATTGTAACAGAGATAAGGTAAACCACGACTAAACATTATTGAAGTATTCAAACTCTTATATTTCAACGAAAAAAAAATCCAAAATGAACTTTGAAACAACAAGAGAATGTAACAGTGACAAGGTAAACCATGACAAAACACTACTGAAAAATTCCAACTCTTTTATTTCAACAAAAAAAATCCTAAATGAACTTTGAAACATCAAGAGAATGTAACAGTGACAATGTAAAACATGACAAGACACTACTGAAATATTCCAACTCATACATTTCAACGAAAAAAAATGTAACACTTACAAGGTAAACCATGATAAAACACTAATTAAATAATCGAACTCTTACATTTAAACTAAAAAAAAAAAAAAATCTAAAATGAACTTTGAAACATCAAGAGAATGTAACAGTGACAAGGTAAACCACGACGAAACACTACTGAAATATTCCAACTCTTAGATTTCAGCGAAAAATCCAAAATGAACTTTGAAACATCTTCAGAATGTAACAGTGATATGGTAAACCACAACCAAACGCTACTGAATTATTCCAACTCTTACATTTCAACGAAAAAAAAAATCCAAAATGAACTTCGAAACATCAAGAGAATGTAACAGTGACAATGTATACCACTACAAAACACTACTGAAATATTCCAACTCTTACATTTCAATAAAAAAATCTAAATAAACTTTTAAACATCAAGAGAATGTAACAGTGACAAGGTAAACCACTACAAAACACTACTGAAATATTCCAACTCTTACATTTCAATAAAAAAAATCCAAATGAACTTTGAAAAATCAAGAGAGTGTAACAGTGACAAGGTAAACCACGACAAAACACAACTGAAATATTCCAACTCTTACATTTCAATGAAAAACATCCAAGATGAACTGAACAATCAAGAGAATGTAACAGTGACAATGTAAACCACGACAAAACACTACTGAAAAATTCCAACTCTTGCAATTCAACGAAAAAAAAAATACAAAATTAACTTTGAAACATCAAGAGAATTTAACACTAACAAGTTAAACCATTACAAGACATCACTTAAATATTCAAAATCTTAAATTTCAAAGAAAAAAAAATCAAAAATGGACTTCGAAACATCAAGAGAATGTAACCATGACAATAAACTACTGAAATTTTCCAACTCTTATATTTTAACAAAAAGAAAATCCAAAAAGAACTTTGAAACAACAAGAGAATGTAACAGTGACAAGGTAAACCATGACGAAACACTACTGAAATATTCCAACTCTTACATTTCAACGAAAAAAAATCCTAAATGAACTTTGAAACATCAAGAGAATGTAACAGTGACAATATAAACCACGGCAAAACACTACTGAAATATTCCAACTCATACATTTCAACGCAAAAATCCAAAATGAACTTTGAAACATCAATAGAATGTAACAGTGACAAGGTAAACTACGACAAAACACTAGTGAAATATTCCAACTCTTAAATTTCAACGAAAAAAAAATCCAAAATGAACTTTGAAACATCAAGAAAATGTATCAGTGACAATGTAAACCATGACAAAACACTACTGAAATATTCCAACTCTTACAGTTCCACCAAAAAAATCCAAAATGAACTTTGAAACATCGATAGAATGTAACAGTGACAGGGTAAACCACGACAAAACACTACTGAAATATTCCAACTCTTACATTTCAACGAAAAAAAAATCCAAAATGAACTTTGAAACATCAAGAGAATGTAACAGGGACAAGGTAAACCACGACAAAACACTACTGAAATATTCCAAATCTTACATTTCAACGAAAAAAAGTCTAAAATGAACTTTGAAACATTAAGAAAATGTAACAGTGATATCGTAAACCACGACAAAACTACTGAAATATTCCAACTCTTACATTTCAACGAGAAAAAAATCCAAAAGGAACTTTGAAACATCAAGAGATCTAACAGTGACAAGGTAAACTTTGACAAAACACTACTGAAATATTACATCTCTTACATGTCAACAAAAAAAATCAAAATAAACTTTGAAACATCAAGAGAATTTAACTGTGACATGATAAACCACGACAAAACAATAATGAAATATTCCAACTCTTACATTTCAACGAAAAAAAAATCTAAAATTAACTTTGAAACATCAAGAGAATTTAATAGTGACAAGGTAAATCACGACAAAACACTACTGAAATATTCCAACTCTTACATTTCAACGAAAAGAAAAATTCAAAATGAACTTTGAAACATCAAGAGAATGTAACAGTGACAATGTAAACCACTACAAAACACTACTGAAATATTCCAACTCTTACATTTCAATAAAAAAAAAATCCAAATGAACTTTGAAAAATCAAGAGAGTGTAACAGTGACAATGTAAACCACGACAAAACACTACTGAAATATTCCAACTCTTACAATTCAATTAAAAAAACCCAAGATGAACTTAAAAATCAAGAGAATGTAACAGTGACAATGTAAACCACTACAAAACACTACTGAAATATTCCAACTCTTACATTTCAACGAAAAAAAAATCCAAAATGAACTTTGAAACATCAAGAGATATCCCAACTCTTAGATTTCAGCGAAAAATCCAAAATGAACTTTGAAACATCTTCAGAATGTAACAGTGATATGGTAAACCACAACCAAACGCTACTGAATTATTCCAACTCTTACATTTCAACGAAAAAAAAAATTCAAAATGAACTTCGAAACATCAAGAGAATGTAACAGTGACAATGTATACCACTACAAAACACTACTGAAATATTCCAACTCTTACATTTCAATAAAAAAAAAAAAAAAAACTTTTAAACATCAAGAGAATGTACTAGTGACAAGGTAAACCACTACAAAACACTACTGAAATATTTCAACTCTTACATTTCAATAAAAAAAATCCAAATGAACTTTTAAAAATCAAGAGAGTGTAACAGTGACAAGATAAACCACGACAAAACACAACTGAAATATTCCAACTCTTACATTTCAATGAAAAACATTCCAGATGAACTTTGAAAAATCAAGATAATGTAACAGTGACAAGGTAAATCACGACAAAACACTGCTGAAATATTCAAAATCTTACATTTCAATGAAATAAAATCCAAAATGAATTTGAAAACATCAAGAGAATGTAACAGTGACAAGGTAAATTGCGACAAAACACTACTGAAATATTCCAACTCTTGCATTTCGACGAAAAATATCCAAAAATGAACTTTTAAACATAAATAGAATGTAACAGTGACACGGTAAACCACCAGGAAACCCTACTGAAATAATCCATTTATTGTACTTAAATGAAAAAGATCCAAAATGAACTTTGAAACGTCAAGAGAATGTAACAGTGACAAGGTCAACCAAGCCAAAACAATGCAGAAATATAACAACTAGTTAATTTCAAAAAAAATCTTAAATTTACTTTGAAACATCCAGAAAATATAGCAGTGACATATAAAACCCGACAAAATACTACTGATGAAATCAAAATATGTTATTTACAAGAAAAAGCTCCAAAATAAAATTTGAAACGTCAAGAGAATGTAAAAGTGACATGGTAAACCACGAGAAAACACTACTGAAATATCCCAACTCTTGCATTTCAACGACAAAATCCAAAATGACCTTTGAAACGTCAAGAGAATGTAACAGTGTCAAGGTAAACCACGACAAAGCACTACTGAAATAATCCAACTCTTGCATTTCAACGAAAAAGATCTAAAATGACATTTGAAACATCCATAGAATGTAACACTGACAAGGTAAACCATGACAAAACAATACTGAAATATTCCAACTATTACATTTCAACGAAAAAAAAAATCCAAAATGAACTTTGAAACATCAAGAGAATGTAACCACGACAAAACACTACTGAAATATTCCAACTCTTACATTTCAACGAAAAAAGTCCAAAATGAACTTTGAAACATTAAGAGAATGTACTGTGATATGGTAAACCACGAGAAAACACTACTGAAATATTCCAACTCTTATATTTCAACGAAAAAAAAAATCCAAAATGAACTTTGAAACATCAAGAGAATGTAACAGTGACAAGGTAAACCGTGACAAAACACTACTGAAATATTCCACCTCTTACATTTCAACAAAAAAAATCCAAAATGAATTTTGAAACATCAAGAGAATGTAAAAGTGACAAGTTAAACTGCAACAAAACACTACTGAAATATTCCAACTATTACATTCTAAGAAAAACAAATCCAAAATGGACTTCGAAACATCAAGAGAATGTAGCAGTGACAAGGTAAACCACGACAAAACACTACTGAAATATTCCAACTCTTACATTTCAACAAAAAAAATCCAAAAAGAACTTTGAAACAACAAGAGAATGTAACAGTGACAAGGTAAACCATGACAAAACACTGAATTATTCCAACTCTTTTATTTCAAAAAAAAAAAATCCTAAATGAACTTTGAAACATCAAGAGAATGTAACAGTGACAATATAAAACACGACAAGACACTACTGAAATATTTCAACTCATACATTTCAACGGAAAAATCCAAAATGAACTTTGAAACATCAATAGAATGTAACAGTGACAAGGTAAACTACGACAAAACACTACTGACATATTCCAACTCTTACATTTCCCCGAAAAAAAAATCCAAATGAAAAATCAAGAGAATGTAACAGTGACAATGTAAACCATGACAAAACACTACTGAAATATTCCAACTCTTAAAGTTCAACCAAAAAAATCCAAAATGAACTTTGAAACATCAATAGAATGTAACAGTGACAGGGTAAACCACGACAAAACACTAGTGAAATATTCCAACTATTACATTTCAACGAAAAAAAGTCTAAAATGAACTTTGAAACATTAAGAAAATGTAACAGTGATATGGTAAACCACGACAAAAACTACTGGAATATTCCAACTCTTACATTTCAACGAGAAAAAAATCCAAAATGAACTTTGAAACATCAAGAGATCTAACAGTGACAAGGTAAACTTTGACAAAACACTACTTAAATATTCCATCTCTTACATTTCAACAAAAAATACAAATAAACTTTGAAACAGCAAGAGAATGTAACAGTGACAAGGTAAAACACGACAAAACACTACTGAACTATTCCAACTCTTACATTTCAATGAAAAAAAAAATCTAAAATGAACTTTGAAACATCAAGAGAATGTAACAGTGACAAGGTAAACCACGCCAAAACACTACTGAAATATTCCAACTCTTACACTTCAATGAAAAATCCAAAATGAATTTTGAAACATCTTCAGAATGTAACAGTGACAAGGTAAACCACAACAAAACACTAATGAAATATTCCAACTCTTACATTTCAACTAAAAATCCAAAATAAACTTTGAAACATCTTTAGAATGTAACAGTGATATGGTAAACCACAAAAAACACTACTGAAATATTCCAACTCTTACATTTCAACGAAAAAAAAATCCAAAATGAACTTTGAAACTTCAAGAGAATGTAACAGTGACAATGTAAACCACTACAAAACACTACTGAAATATTCCAACTCTTACATTTAAATAAAAAAAATCCAAAATGAACTTTGAAACATCAAGAGAATGTAACAGTGACAAGGTAAACCACTACAAAACACTACTGAAATATTACAACTCTTACATTTCAATAAAAAAAAGTCCAAATGAACTTTGAAAAATCAAGAGAATGTAACAGTGACAAGGTAAACCACGACAAAACACCACTGAAATATTCCAACTCTTACATTTCAATGAAAAACATCCAAGATGAACTGAACAATCAAGAGAGTGTAACAGTGACAAGGTAAACCACGACAAAACACTACTGAAATAATCCAACTCTTACAATTCAACGAAAAAAAAAAATCCAAAATGAACTTTGAAACATCAAGAAAATGTAACAGTGACAAGGTAAACCATGACAAATTTCAAAGAAAAAAAATCCAAAATGGACTTCGAAACATAAATAGAATGTAACAGTGACAATGTAAACCATGACAAAACACTACTGAAATATTACAACTCTTACATTTCAACAAAAAAAAATCCAAAATGAACTTTGAAACATCAAGAGAATGTAACAGTGACAAGGTAAACCATGACAAAACACTACTGAATAATTCAAACTCTTTTATTTCAACAAAAAAAATCCTAAATGAACTTTGAAACATCAAAAGAATGTAACAGTGACAATATAAAACATGACAAGACACTACTGAAATATTACAACTCATACATTTCAACGGAAAAATACAAAATTAACTTTGAAACATCAATAGAATGTAACAGTGACAAGGTAAACTACGACAAAACACTAGTGAAATATTCCAACTATTAAATTTCAACGAAAAAAAAAATCCAAAATGAACTTTGAAACATCAAGAAAATGTAACAGTGACAATGTAAACCATGACAAAACACTACTGAAATATTCCAACTCTTACATTTCAACCAAAAAAAATCCAAAATGAACTTTGAAACATCAATAGAATGTAACAGTGACAGTGTAAACCACAACAAAACACTACTTAAATATTACAACTATTACATTTCAACGAAAAAAAAATCCAAAATGAACTTTGAAACATCAAGGGAATGTAACAGTGACAAGGTAAACCACGACAAAACACTACTGAAATATTCCAACTCTTACATTTCAACGAAAAAAGTCCAAAATGAACTTTGAAACATTAAGAAAATGTAACAGTGATATGGTAAACCACGACAAAACACTACTGAAATATTCCAACTCTTACATTTCAACGAGAAAAAAATCCAAAATGAACTTTGAAACATCAAGAGATCTAACAGTGACAAGGTAAACTTTGACAAAACACTACTTAAATATTCCATCTCTTACATTTCAAAAAAGAAAATCCAAATGAACTTTGAAACATCAAGAGAATGTAATAGTGATAAGGTAAACCAAAATAAAATACTACTTAAATATTCCGACTCTCACATTTAAACAAAAAATAATCTAAAATTATCTTTGAAACATCAAGAGTATGTAACAGTGACATTGTAAACCGCGAGAAAACACTACTAAAATATTCAAACTCTTACATTTCAACGAAACAATCTAAAATGAACTTTTAAACATCTTCAGAATGTAACAGTGACATGGTAAACCACGACAAAACACTACTGAAATATTCCAACTCTTACAATTCAACTAAAAAAAAAATCCAAAATGAACTTTGAAACATCAACAGAATGTAAGAGGGACAATTTATACCACTACAAAACACTACTGAAATATTCCAACTCTTACATTTCAATAAAAAAAAATCAAAAATGAACTTTGAAAAATCAAGAGAATGTAACAGTGACAAAGTAAACCACGACAAAACATAACTGAAATATTCCAACTCTTACATTTCAATGAAAAACATCCAAGATGAACTTTGAAAAATCAAGATAATGTAACAGTGGCAAGGTAAACCACGAAAAAACACTACTTAAATATTCCAACTCTTACATTTCAATGAAAAAAAAAAATCCAAAATGAATTTGAAACATCAAGAGAATGTAACAGTGACAAGGTAAATTGCGACAAAACACTACTGAAATATTCCAACTCTTGCATTTCGACGAAAAATATCCAAAAATGAACTTTTAAACATAAATAGAATGTAACAGTGACACAGTAAACCGCGACAAAACACTACTGAAATAATCCAATTCTTGCATTTCAATGAAAAAGATCCAAAATGAACTTTGAAACATCAAGAGAATGTAACAGTGACAAGGTAAACCACGACGAAACACTAATGAAATAATCCAACTCTTTCATTTCAACGAAAAAGATCCAAAATGAACTCTGAAACATCAATAGAATGTAACAATGACATGTTAAACCACGACACAACACTACTGAAATAATCCAACTCTTGCATTTCAACGAAAAAGATCCAAAATGAACTTTTAAACGTCAAGAGAATGTAACAGTGACATGGTAAACCACGAGAAAACAATACTGAAATAACCCAAATCTCGCATTTCAAAGAATAAATCCAAAATGACCTTTGAAACGTCAAGAGAATGTAAAAGTTTCAAGGTAAACCACGACAAAACACTACTGAAATATTCCAACTCTTGCATTTCAACGAAAAAGATCTAAAACGAACTTTGAAACATCAAGAGAATGTAACAGTGAGAAGGTAAACCACGACAAAACACTACTGAAATATTCCAACTCTTGCATTTCAACGAAAAAGATCTAAAATGAAATTTGAAACATCAAGAGAATCAAAAAGTGTCAAGGTAAACCACGACAAAACACTACTGAAATATTCCAACTCTTGCATTTCAACGAAAAAGATCCAAAATGAACTTTGAAACATCAAGAGAATGTAACAGTGAGGGGGGCTCTAAGTGTAGTAGGGGGGCTAAGTGTAGTAGTAGTGTAAGTGTAGAGGGGGGCTCTTTGGGGTCTGGGGGCCTTTTGGGGGTCCGGGAGGCCTTTGGGGGGCTCGGAGGGCCCTTTGGGGTTGGGATAGGGGACCTTATAACACTATTCAAATGGTAGTTGTGTATTATAGCGAACACAGTCGAGAAACACCCTAGTAAAAAAATAATATGTATCTCTTAATAGGAGTTAGCATTCCCTCAGATGGTTTACCATTTTCGTTTCTACTTTCAATTTTATCTTGTCTCATGGATAAATTTTGTCAATCAGTTATCTTTTCCTGTCTGTATTTTCAACTCTCGGATAAGAATATTCCAATATTGAAATTTCCTTATCTGATGATGTCACCTTGTTATCATAGTTTTCCGATAATCCAGCAATTGTTGATGTGAACTTATGTTGACATTCAAGAAACATGCAGCAATTGTTGTTGACATCCAAGAAACATCCAGCAATTGTTGTTGACATCCAAGAAACATCCAGCAATTGTTGTTGAGATCCAAGAAATATCCAGCAATTGTTGTTGACATCCAAGAAACATCCATCAATTGTTGTTGACATCCAAAAAACATCCATCAACAGTGAGAAAAACCATGAAAAACATCATCGGTGAGAAAAACCATGAAAAAATGCATAAATTATGTATATTCAGTTTGTTATAACCCATCCCTACTAATAACTTTTGACTCTAATAAAATTTTTAATCGAATGAGCCCCCCTTCAAAGATTAAACTACCACTAAATCCATATGAAGTTCCTCTGGAAAAATAAAGTAACAACTAATGACTAATAGAACATTGAAGCCATATTGCCTTTATTATAGGCAAGGCTATAGCGTTGGCTCTGACAAGCCAGATCGGCTATTCCCACTCATCTTTATAACATGCTAGTACAATATTTTACTGTTATGCCATCTGGCTTCACCTTCCAGATCTATAGCAATTTTATATCCATGGCATCCAATTCACACCTACTTTTTTCATATTCTAAAGCGTTTTCCGCTTTCCTTACATTCCTTTAATATGATATATTATTCAAATAATTTTTAAACAAGCCCTTCCTCCTCTCTATTAAACATAAATCATCTTTACTAATATTTCTAACTACGTTTTTAGCTTGCTTTCTTAAGACACCGTCAGTGATTTAGCAATCTACCGTCCAAAAATTATTCATCCAACTTCTATTTCGACAAATTTTAGACTCTTCAAGTTAGTATTCAATCATTCCTGGAGGGTTTCTCTCAAGTTCTTGTCCTAGAATCTACCAATGTTATTGCTTCACGGAAGCTAGTTTACCTTCCAAAATTTTAGCTTTAGATTGACCCTAGACACTAATAGATGGTAATTTTACTTTTAACATGGCTACTTTTAACATAGCAGCCGCTCTTAGCCACTAAGTCGCTAAGACTAAGAATAATTGAAGGGAAAGAGGTGATGTTGGGTAACGAGAAGATCGATCAAGTGGACAGCTTCACTTCCCTAGGTAGTATTATTAGTGAAGATGGGGGATGCAGTGAATATATTAAAACAAGGCTTTTGGTTTTTTGTCGAAGCCGAAAAAAGTTTGGAAAAATAGAAGATAAGTCTACGAACTAAGATCATAATACTGGATGCTACGGTCATGACAGTGGTCAGGTATGGTTCTGAAGTGTGTGCACTCCGGAAAATAGAGAAGGAATTTCTAGATATTTTCCAAAAAATTGCCTACCGATTGTTTGGGGTACCCGATTAACTGATTGTATCTCAAACAGTAAGCTCTATTAAAAATATGGGTCAGTCCCTCTTTCAAGAGCCATAACGAAAAAGCAGTTGAAACGTCTAGGAAATGTTCTGCGGATGTGGGATGACAGATTGCCCAAGATTATCCCTGTTGGGCAACCGTTGAAGACCAAACGAAAAACAGGTCATCCCCGAAAGGGATGGGAAGATTTCATGACGAAAGATTTAAGGGAAATGGGACACTTCTTGGGAGGGTGTAAAGAGGGAGGCTTTGAACAGAGTCGGATGAAGAAGGAGCTCGTATAGCTGTGTGAGTTTCAGGTTGCTTGGTGCTGCAGCAAGATGTTAATAGTAGTTTTTGCCCTAGTATCTTGTATCGATCCTGCCAGTCTTCAGTCTACAATAACGTAATCAAACGTAATCAATAACCATCATTTTAATACCATGTTAATTTATGTGCCATTTAATCACCATATATTGTATTAGTTATAGTTAGATGATTATTCCAGCAAAAAGTAGCAGTTTGTAACCGTTACTGTTTTCTACCCTACACGAAATTTACGTAGGATAGGATACTATCTATTCCTTGTTCTACCTATTTTGGTATTGAAATCTCCCTAATAAAAATGCTGTATTCTACCAAGGAGTCAGTCTATTCGTTCTTGTAGCAGTAAGTAAAATTCAACTGAGTCACTACTATCCCCATCAATCAGTTTTACAAGGGCATATATTACTATGACTAATACCCGGCACCTTTTAGTCACAAAAAGAGCAACTAGCATTCTATTATTATTACTTTACCTGCCTAAACATGATTTAGCAGCTTCCTTATTCATCATGAGCCCTACTCCCTACTCCCATCCTATGCTTCTAACTCTTAATGAATCCAAATCGAAGCGCCTAGGTTCGTCTGTCAAAATGTCGATACGATAGTTGTTTTTGGACATTGTAATATTCTAAATTGCAATTTCAAATTATTTGAATTGCCAAAAAAAAAGAAAAAAAAGTTGAATAATTTCGAAGTCCAAAAAAAATTTAGTCCAATAAAAAAAGTGCTACTACAAACATTATTTTTCTAATAGTAAAGGTCATGACTAAAATGTCTATACCATTCTCATTTTGAGTTTGGAAAATATTAAATGATATTTTTTTTTGTTTTAAGTATGTTTAATTTCATTCGAAGAAATGTAAAAAAAAGTTGAAAAAAATATATCATGTTGAAAAAATAATGAAAAAAGATAACAAAAGATTCAAAAAATTCAAAAAAATGGGGGGAGGGGGCCATAAAGTTGGAGGGAGGGGGCGCCCCTCGAGTTTGGGGATATGGGGACCTTAGGGGGGTTGAGGTCTCTAGTGGTTAGGGTCGTTGGTGCTTATGATCCTTGATGGTTCGTACTCACACACACCCTACTACTTAATTTTGCAAGGATTTTTAAGGTTTGTTCTGAATTTCATTATTAAAATTCTTTTCTTGCCATCTACATCTCTCTTAGTATTAACTTTTTAGTATACTATAACGTTAAACTCTATTTTAAATTGACAACACTGTTCAAACACCACTTGTGTATTATACAAAATATATCGAAGAAGTAAAGCTAGGTCAAGTCATAAGAACATTTTATCATCGTTAACCATTTCCATAGATTGATGTTGTTCCACTAGCTCTGTTTTTTTCCTATTATTCAAATAATTTCGTTCGTACAGTCCAATTCGCGAATCCCTTATCCATTTTTGCAAAGATCAATCAAACAATTTTGATTGTAGCATCCAATTTTTTAATTAGCAAACGTATTAATAAAAAACTACTCTCGAGTTAAGGCAAATGCCCAAAAAATCAGAAAAACCAGTCCGATAGCACATAGTTCAAAGAAATGGAACAGGTGTGAGGGGGTACTCACTCTCTTTGAAAAGGTGTTGAGCATTAAGCAAATAGTATGGGAAGGAACATAATGCCGTAGAATAGCATAGGAAGGAACATAAACCCTTAGAATAGCATAGGAAGGAACATAAACCCTTAGAATAGAATAGGAAGGAACATAAATCCTTATAATAGCATAGGAAGGAACACAAACCCTTAGAATAGCATAGGAAGGAACATAAACCCTTAGAATAGCATAGGAAGGAACATAAAGCGTTAGAATAGCCTAGGAAGGAGCATAAACCCTTAGAATAGCATAGGAAGGAACATAAACCCTTAGAATAGCATAGGAAGGAACATAAACCCTTAGAATAGCATATGAAGGAACCTAAACCCCTTAGAATAGAATAGGAAGGAATATAAAACCCTAAGAATAGCATTGGAAGGAACATAAACCCTTAGAATAGCATAGGAAAGAACATAAACTCCTAGAATAGCATAGGAAGGAACATAAACCCTTAGAATAGCATTGGAAGGAACATAAACCCTTAGAATAGCATAGGAAGGAACATAAACCCAACAAATCCATAAGTACATGCTCTGGAAAGGTGCCAAGGAACGTAATCTCCCCAAATAGTACAGGAAGGAACATAATCTCCCCAAATTCCATAGATACATGCTCTGGAAAGGTGCCAAGGAACGTAAACCAAGTAAATAGCACAGGAAGGAACATAGTCTGCTAGAAATATAAGGTACTGCTCTACTTTTGTGCAATCCTGTGCCCATCTTGGTCCCAATTGGCGAGGCTCCTATTATCAACATGAGTCGAAATCCTGCACAAACAGTCTAAAGCATATTACCTCCGACTTATTATATATTCTTGCCTAAAAATATTATGCTACAAATGTCAATTGACACCTTTGATACTTGCAATAACCCATTAATTGCATCTGTTGCACCTTCAAATGATTTTGGCAAAGCACTATAAAAGCCTAGTATAGAAAGCAGGGTAAAACTCCCTTCATATACGAAATAATTTCCTTTTGTTTCTAACTAGGCTGTTACTTGTATTGTATCGGTCATTATTGGAGTATAAACTTTCTAGTGCTGCTGAAGTATCACATCCGTTACGAAAAAAAAGATAATAGAAATGGCAAGTTTTGATCAATTCATGTTCGAAATTGAAATTTATACAAATCCAACTTTTCTGATAACTCAAACATTTTCTCCTTGAAATTATTATCAATTCCTAAATTTCTCACTATGTACATATTCAAAATAGCTTTTCTGAGTGTACAAGCTTTGGAAATGCACGGTAATGTTGCAGTTTTTTTTAGCACAAAGTATTATTTCGCTAGTTCTTAGTCACAAGTTTCTACTACAAAATCAAAATTTAATCATAAACCCAATATTCTCTTTTGGAATAGTTGACCAAGTTCACTGTTTTACAAAGTTGCAGAAAATATTTGTTAATTGTTTTCTATCAGGAAAAAACTATTAGTAGCATATTCCATTGATATGTCAAGCCTAAAATGGAGTGGTGAGACTCTAGGGAGACTATTTCATGACCACCTAAAAGCTACAAAGAATAAATGAGTCCTCTGAGAAAACAGTCAAGCAAATGAGTTTTTTCATCGGAGAAACGCTGATTACTTATCGGCATATGATATATGCTTCTTCTTCGATCTGACGATTGCTAATATCTACGTGTTTATTCAAGAATGTAGGGGGTTGAACTCAAAGTTAGTTTTGTCACAAAACGTACGTGCAGATGCAGATACGAAGGACAAGGGGTAAGTACCACTAATGCAGCAATTGTTAGGCCGTAAGATTTCCCGTACCCAGAAGAGAAATAAACTTTTAAAAACATATTTGGTGTAGGAACGAAAACAATGCATGTGAAAAACTGACTTAAGTTTAAGACGGAAAGTGACAGCACAAAAGGTACAAAGTCCAGACTGTGGAACTTCAAAGCTGCGAAAATTCAGGGAGTTTGGTCTTGAATTAATTGAACAACGAATAATTTTGCCAGTAACTGTAAAAGCAAGCTAGGTCCTTATACAAGCTAGGTCCTGCAAAATAAGCGAAGTCCAGATATACGGTAATAAACCTACAATGACAAAATGAGTCCTGATTCAAATTAAAAACTGAGGAAGGCTTAACTCTTAGGAAGAATGTGATAAATCCTTACCTTTTGTAAAAACCACCTAAATCCTGACTCAGTGTAAAAACTAAGTTTTGTTCAGACTTTGCGGGAAAATAGGTGATGTCAAGGATGCAAACTGATTCAATAAAAAGCAAAATCTACCCTGAAAGCGGAAACTACATGAGGGCTGATTCAATGAAAACACTAGTTAAGCCATGAATCGGTCCAAGCTGTTTTACTGAAAGAACTTGGTCCTGACTCATTGCAAAAAAGAACTAAGTCAATGAAAAACCGAGATAAGGTCCTTACTTTACTGAAAAAAAAACACTGACCATGGATTGTCAGTTTAATATACACATGCTGGTATTTATTCCTTACAGTCTTATTAATTTTGTATTTATTAAAGTCAAAAATGTAAAAAATATTCTTTATGTATTTTGATTTCAGTAAATTGCACATTATTTTCTGGTATTGAGAAGGCATAGGGGTTGTCAACACTACTCATATTAATTTTTGCTCGTTTTGAGTTTGACTTGCTTATTTATTATAATTTCTGTTCGTTTGGGTTTCATTTATTTGTTGATGGTGATTTCTGGCAGTTTTATGCTCGGAAGATTATTTTACTTTATTTCCGCTCATTTTTAGTCTTATGGAGCTCTTTACTTTTCTTTGAAAAACTTTCTTTTGTGGAAAAGTTTTTTTAAGTTAACTTGGTTAAAAAACAACCCAAATCCAAGCTTTTGAATAATAGTGATGTGAGGTGAAAACGAATGAAATTCTAAAATTAACTCCTGTGAGTCAGGGCCGACCCGGTACTAAAATGATACAGGCCCTGATTGAATACAAACACAAACAAATTGGCTTCAATAGCTGGTCCGGTGCTCCTTTTCATCAAACCTCGGGGTAACAGTTTGCATTTTTTGGAGCCCAAAGGCAGCTAAAGCTGGATTACTGCTTGCTGGTCCCGTTACCTTTTAAATACTAATAGACCATACTAATAGATGAAATGCTAGTATCTTCCAGTATATAAGGTAGACAATAGTAGAGGAGGGGGTACCAGCCCCATTGCCCGCCCCTGCTGCCACCTATAACTTTTTTTAATGCTGGCAGTTTCCGAGAACTTGATTGCGTAATCGATTGAGAATTTGGAACACCTGTGCTGTCGACCTCAATTCACCTATCATGAACAATAATTCCCCTTAGAAACAACAAATTAATTCCCCTTTCTTGACAGATCAATCAACAAATGACATCATCTGTCAGACTTTAAAAATTTTCGCATAGAAACGATTCTCCAGGAATAGATCCAAGTCATTAATGTCTTTGCCTCGGAAACAACTCTTTTGGTCGAACTCCGAAGAATATTAATATCCAAAAGCCACGGAAACAATTCTCCAAGAAACATCTTAGTGATGAATTGTTTTAGCGCGGGAATAAGGTTTCTTATTAATTTGAAATGTATTAGCGCAGAGATGCCAAAAACAAAAGGAACACGCTGAATTACGTTTAGGGATTATTTGGACGAAACTGTTTTAGAAAGGTTATGGAACTATTTCGGCGAAACAGTTAGAGACATTTTAAAAGATGATTTTTGAAGAGATTTTAGAAGAGAATTTAATGGTGAAACTCTGTGGTCGTTATAATAAACAAGTTTAATTTGAACAGTGTTGTGAGGTCCTCTAACCCAACCCCAAAGGGTTACAATCCTCCTACCCCAACCCCGAAGGAAGCCCCCGGTCCTCAAAGGCCCCCAAGCTCCCAAAGGGCCACCGGCGCCCCCAAAGGCCCACCCAGACCTCCAAAGGCCATCCCCGGGCCCTCCCAAAGGCCCATCGAGCTCCCAAAGGACCAACGGGTTCCCAAAGGCCCTCCACCGGTCCCCAAATGTCACCCGGGCTCCCAACGGCACACCCTGTGCCCCAAAGGCCCTCCCTGTGCCCCAAAGGCCCTCCCTGTGCCCCAAAGGCCCGCCCTGTTCCCCCCAGGTCCGCCCCCCGTCCCAAAGGTTCCCCGGACCAGAGAAGCGCCGCCGGGATAACACACACACACACACACACACACACACACGACCACACACACACACACACATACACACACACACACACACACACACACACACACACACACACACACACACACACACACACACACACACACAAACACACACACACACACACACACACACGTGTGTGTGTGGATCGGGGTGTGTGTGGGTGTGTGGGTGGGTAAATGGGAGGGTGGGGAAAGGGGAGGGAGGGGAGGAAGGGAGGGAAGGTGATGAGGGGGAGGAGAGGGAGGGAGAGGGAGGGGGCTTTGGGGGCCTGGGGGTTCCTTTGGGGGTCTGGGGGACCCTTGGGAGTCTGGGGGGTCAGGGTGGGAGCCCGGGGAACCTTTGGGGACCGGGGGTTCCTTCGGGGTTGGGGTGGGGTATGAGGACCCTTCGGGGTCGGGGTGGGGTATGAGGACTCTTTGGGGTTGGGGTAGGGGACCTCACAACACTGTGCAAATGGAACTTGTGTATGATAACGACCACACTCAAAACCTCTTCTAAAACCTTTTCTAAAATCATCTTTTAAAATGTCTCTAACTGTTTCGCCGAAATAATTCCCTAAAATGGTTTCGCCCAAACAATCCTTAAACGTAATTTCTGTGTGTTCCTTTTGTTTTTGGCATCTCTGTGCTGTCACATTTCAAATTTCTAGGAAAAGCTTTCCTACGTTAATCTCTTCATCTCATAAATGTTCCTAGCTACACTATTAAGGTTTCGTTAGAATATCAATTTATCTCTCCGACTTAAAGCTCAGTGAAGCCGTATTTAAAAATAGAATTTCTATCTCTTTAGACTCCCGCATAATTCCAAGATAACAAGTGATGTTATTTCTAATTTCTGACAGAAAAGATCAATGAAGCCCTGTTTAAAAATAGAATATTAATTTTTCTCTCTGACCTAAAGAACGTTTATCCCTCAGACCTAAGATTAAAGAAGCCATAATGTTTCTTAATTCCTATTTCGTGAACCAATAATTCCCCCGCAGATAATGTAAATCAATTTCTCAGGTTAGGTTCGCCTAAAGATCAAATAAACCATAATGTTTCTTAATTCCACCTTCGTGAATCAATAATTTCCCCTCCGATTATGTAAATCAAGTTCTCATGTTAGGTTATCCTAAAGATCAAAGAAGCCATGATTGTTTCTTAATTCCCCTTTCGTGAACCAATAATTCCCCCACCGATTATGTAAATCAATTTATCAGGTTAGGTTAGCCAAACAATCTCATAACATTCGCGTCCAGCATGTACATTCTCACTGACAAAAAACCATAAACCACGTGGTCCTGTCACGAGCTCATGAGGCCTAGACATAAATTGCTGTTGACATCCATAAATGTGAGAAAGTTCCTGTTTTTTCATTCTCACTGACAAAAACCATAAAACAGGCATAAATTGCTGTTTACATCAATAAATGTGAGAAAGTTCCTGTTTTTTCATTCTCACTGACAAAAACCATAAGCCACGTGGTCCTGTCACGAGCTCATGAGGCCTAGGCATAAATTGCTGTTGACATCCATAAATGTGAGAAAGTTCCTGTTTTTTCATTCTCACTGACAAAAACCATCAAACAGACATGAATTACTGTTGACATCAATAAATGTCAGAAAGTTTCTGTTTTTTTCATTCTCACTGACAAAAACCATAAAACAGACATAAATTGTTGTTGACATCAATGAATAGCATCAAATAAATTGACCAACACCCATAACCATCCATGAAAACATCAATAAATGTGAGAAAATTCATGTTTTTTCAAGTGAGAAAATTCCTGTTTTTTCATTCTCACTGAGAAAACCATAAACCACGTGGTGGGTACGGGAGTAGCACCCCCCTTTCTACTAGCATAGTCAAATTCTCTAATATGCTCAATCTAATGGTGCATTTTTCATTAAGATAACTTGCTTTTTGGGGGTGCTTGCTACCATTTTCAAAAATATGACAAACTTTCCTAAGGCAAATTTTCTTATAGTGGCTTTTGCTGAATAATATTAAACTTAGTGAATTTTATATATTTGAGATCGGCATGAAAAGCCATTTTTTTTTATTTATTCTTGTTGTCAAAGTTAATTTCTTTAAAGTTTCGATTACAATTATGTATCATTCAAATGTACATTTTAGCCATTTATATTGTATTGACTACGTTAGTTTGGAGGAACAAATGCGCCACCACGTGAAATTATTTCCTGAACAAATGGAAAGAATAATATTTAGTATTTTGACATTTTTAATCAATTGGCCATTTCAGAATTTTTAATTGTTCTTTTATCCTACACTTTGTCCTCTTTGGGGTACAATCGTAATTCGGTGCCACAAAATGGTATAAGCGCCAATTTACCGTGGCACAATTCTTTTCCTACTCAGCGCAATAGAGCTGCCTAAGTAAAGAACGATGTTGGCATAATGTATTATTATTATTTTTTTTGGTCTCCATACCAGGGCACTTCGTATCGAAAGAGTTGTCGTAGAAACTTCGAAAAGGGCTCCTTCGATGGGAAATTGGAGTGGCTTGTGCCCTTTTTAATAGTCGAAAAAATTGGAAGACAACTAGCCCCCCCCCCCCCACGCCCATCATTCCTCCAAACACATTCAACCAAAATTTTGAGATAGTCATTTTGTTCAGCGTAGTTGATATTCACATAGAAAATTCCTTTTTGAGGAGGTCACTCCCCCACAACCCTCAGGGCAAGGGTTTTAAGTTATGCCCAGGGGGCATATAAGAACGATGTTGGCACAATGCATTATTTATTATTTTTTTTCCTTTAGACCAGGGCACTTCGTATCGAAGAAGTTGTCGTAGAAACTTCAAAAAGGGCTCATTCAATTGGAAATTGAATAGAAACTTCGAAAAGGGCTCATTCGATTGGAAATTGGAGTGGCTTTTTAATAGTCGAAAGTGGTTGGAAGGCAACTAGCCCCCTCCAGGCCCATCATTCCCCCAAACATATACAATAAAAATTTTGAGATAGCTATATTCTTCAACGTAGTTGATTTCCAGATAGAAATTATGTTTTGAGGAGGACACTCCCCCACAGTCCTCGGGACAAGGGTTGTAAGTTATGCACTGGGGGTATATAAGGTTTTTTTTAGAAGGCGTTGTCGTAGAAACTTCAAAAAAAGCTCATTCGATTGGAAATTCAAAGGACAAGTGCCCTTTTTAATTGTCGAACGTCATTGGAAGGCAACTAACACCCCTCCCATGCCCCCCATTTCCCCACACAGATCCAATCAAAATTTTGAGATAGCCATTTTTTTCAACGTAGTTTTAAGTTCTGGAAACAATATCTTTGAAGATGACAACCCCCCCCCCCCCTCACAGCCCTCAGAGCAATGGTTGTAAGTTATGCCCTTGGGGCATATAAGGTTTTTATAGAATACGTTGGTGTAGAAACTTCAAAAGGGGCCGATTCTATTGGAAATTGAAATGGCTAGAGCCCTTTTTAATAGTGGAAAGTGATTGGAATGCAACTAACACCCCTTCCACGCCCATCATTTCCCCAAACACAGCCAATCAAAATTTTGAGATAGGTAGTTTGTTCCACGAAGTTTAAAGTTCAGGAAATTATTCCTTTGAGCAGGTTACTCCCCCACCCCTCAGTCTTCAGGGCGAGAGTTATGCCCTGGGGACATATAAGATTTTTATTGAAATATATGTCATAGAAACTTGAAAAAGGGCTCCTTCAATTGGAAATTCAAAGGGCTAGTGCTCTTTTTAATAGCCGACAGTGATTTGAGGGCAACTCTCCCCCTCTCATGTCCACCTTTTCCCCAAACACATCCTATCAAAAATTTTAAATAGCGATTTTATTCAACGTAGTGGAAAGTTTTGAAAATTAGCTATTTAAGGATGACAACCCCTCCCCCTCACAGCCCTCAGGGCAAGGGTTGTAAATTATGCCCTAGGGGCATATAATGTTTTTATTGAAAGCGTCATAGAAACTTCAAAAGGACTCATTCAATTGCAAATTGAAATGGCTAGTGCCTTTTTTAATAGTTGAAACTGATTGGAGAGCGACTAACGTCCCTCTCACGCCCAACATCTTCCCAAACACATCCAATCAAAATTTTGAGATATCCATTTTATTTAACGTAGTTGAAAGTTCTGGAAATTAGTTCTTTTATGATGACGATCCCCTCAGAGCTTTCAGTGCAAGGGTTGTAAATTATGCCCTGGGGCCATAAAAGGTTTATACAGAAAGTTGTTGTAAAAATCATAGGCAGCGCAATTGAGCTGCCTAAGGAAAGAACGATGTTGGCACAATGCATTATTATTTTTTTTCTTTTTCCATACAAGGGCACTTCGTATCAAAGGAGTTGTCGTAGAAACTTTGAAAAGGGCTCATTCAATTGGAAATTGGAGTGGCTAGTGCCCTTTTTAATAGTCGAAAGTGATTGGAGGAAAACTCACCCCCCACGCCCATCATTCCCCCAAACACATCCAATCAAAATTTTGAGATAGCCATTTTGTTCAGCTTAGTTGATTTCCAGATAGAAAATATATTTTTGTGGAGGACACTCGCCCAAACTCCTCAGGGTAAGGGTCTTAAGTTATGCCCTGGGGGCATTCAAGAACAATGTTGGCACAATGTATAAATTATTATTTTTTTTGTTTAGAGCAGGGCATTCTCTACCGAAGAAGTTATCGTATAAACTTCGAAAAGGGCTCATTCATTTGGAAATTGGAGTGGCTTGTGCCCTTTTGAATAGTAGAAAGTGATTGGAAGGCAACTAAAACCCCTTCCACCCCCACCATTTCCCGAAAAACATCTAATCAAAGTTTGAGATTGCCATTTTGTTCAGCGTAGTTAATTTCCAGATAGAAATTATGTTTTTGAGGAAGACACTCCCCCACAGCCCTAAGGGCAAGGGTTGTAAGTGGTGCCCTTGGGGCAGATAAGGTTTTTATAGACGGTGTTGAAGTAGAAACTTCAAAGAAGGCTCATTAGATTGGAAATTCAAAGGGCTAGTGCCCTTTTTAATAGTAAAAATGATTGGAGGGCAACTAACCCCCCTCTCCCGCCCACCTTTTCCACAAACACATCCAATCAAAATTTTTAGATAGCCATTTTATTCAACATAGTTTTAAGTTCTGGAAATTAGGTCTTTCAGGATGACAACCCCCTAGAGCCCTCAGGGCAAGGGTTGTAAGTTATGCCCTGGGGGCATATAAGGTTTTTATAGAACATGTTGTCGTAGAAACTTCAAAAAGGGCTCATTTAATTGGAAATTGAAATGGTTAGTGCCCTTTTTAATAATCGAAAGTGATTGGAAGGCAACTAACACCACTTCCACGCCCACCATTTCCTGAAACACATCCAATCAAAATTTTGAGATAGCCATTTTGTTCCACGCAGTTTCAGGTTCAAGAAATTATACCTTTGAGCAGGACGCTCCCCCCACAGTCTTCAGGGCAAGGGTTATAAGTTATACCCTAAGGGCATATAAGTTTTTAACTGAAAGCTTTGTTGCAGAAACTTGAAAAAGGGCTCATTGGATTTAAAGTTTGAAGGACTGGTGCCCTTTTTAATTGTCGGAAGTAATTTGAGGCAACTAACCCCCCTGTCACGCCCAACTTTTCCCCCAACACATCCAATCAAAATTCGTAGATAGCGATTTTATTTAACTTAGTTGAAAGTTTTGGTAATTAGGTATTTAAGGATGACAACCCCTCTTCTCCACATCCCTCAGGGCAAGGGTTGTAAGTTATGCCCTAGGGGCATGTAAGGTTTTTATAGAAAATGTTGTCGTAGAAACTTCAAAAGGGTTCATTCAATTGAAAATTGAAAGGGCTAGCGCCTTTTTTAATAGTTGAAAGTGACTGGAGAGCGACTAGCGCCCCTCTCACGGCCATTACTTTCCCAAACACATCCAATCAAAATTTTTAGATATCTACTTTGTTCAACGTAGTTGAAAATTCTCGAAAATAGGTCTTTTATGTCGATAACCCCTTCAGAGCCCTCAGTGCAAGGGTTGTAAGTTATGCCCCGGGGCATATAAAGTTTATATAGAAAGCTGTTGTAGAAATTTCAAAAAGGGCTCATTTGATTGGAAATTGAAATTGCCCTTTTTAATAGTCGAAATTGAGTGAAGAGCAATTAACCCCCCTCTCAAGCCCACCATTTCCCCAAAAACATTCAATGAAAGTTTAGAGATAGCCATTTTGTTCAACGTAGTTGAAAGTTCTGGAAATTATGTATTTAAGGATGACAAACCCCCCAGAGCCCCCAGGGCTAACACCGTAAGCTATGCCCTGGGGGCATATAAGGTTTTTATAGATAGAGTTGTCATAAAATTTCAAAAGGGGCTCATTCAATTGGAATTGAGAGGGCTAGTGCCCTTTTTAGTAGTTTAAAGTGATTAGAGGGTAACTAACCCCCCTCACACGCCCAGCTTTCCTCCAAACACATCCAATCAAAATTTTCAGATAGCCATTTTGTTCAACGTAGTAGAAAGTTCTGAAAATTACGTCTTTGAGAATGACAACCCTTTTTAATAGTCAAAAGTGATTGGAAGGCTTGACATTTTTATAGTAAAAATCGATGTGGGTATAATGTATTATTTTTGTTGTTGTTGTTGCTTAGACCTGAATACTTCATATGAAAGAAGTTGTTTTAGAAACTTCGAAAATGGCTTATTTAATTAAAAATATAAAGGGCCGATGCCCTTTTTATAGTTAACAGTGATTGGAGGGTGACCGATCCCCTGCTTACGCACCACCTCTAAATTTCCAATTATTTTTAGAAACTAAAATTTTCCGTAAGATTAAATCAAAATGCAATGTGTTATTGCAAATTACAAAAAAGGAATATCAGCAGTATCCCAAGAACGACTGAGGATATTATGTTTAAACTTTCGGGGCTACTTCTGCTCTTAAAATTTAACCAAATCAAAATAGCATAAGTGTATCAAAGCTATCAAAGAAAGTAAACAGATTTTTTTGCCAATGTTATCAAGTTTTCCATTTCAGGTCAACTAGAGGAGGCACGAAACTAAATTAAACACTACTATTTTTGTCCAGATTTTTAAAAGGGTGTATTTTGTTAAAAATTGCTGAAAATTTTTCTCCAGCATACAAATACCAGGCCAAACTATAAAGGCTTAAAAAAAAGAAAAGATTTAAAGTATTATTTTCTTTTTCCCTGAAAAGACTATGTGAATATAAAACGAACTGAAATTAATTAAAAAACTTTTTCCACAAAATAAGTTTTTCAAAGAAAAGTAAAGAACTCCATTAAACAAAAAATGAGCAAAAATAAAAAATAATCTACCAAGCATAAAACTACCACAAATCAGCATCGATAAATAAATGAAACCCAAAACGAACAGAAATTACAATAAAGAACCGAATAAGACTCAAAACGAGCAGAAATTAACATAAGTTGGGCTCAAAACCTCTATGCCTTCCCAAGGCCAGAACAAAATTTGCAACTTCACTGAAAAAATACAAATGAGCGTGCATTGTCAGTTTAATATGCATATACTGATATTTATTAATAAGAATGTTTAATATTATTTGATTTGTTAAAGTTATAAAAGTAAAAACATTTTATAATTTTCTAGTTAAGTGCAAATTATGTTCTGGCCTTGGGAAGGCATATGGGTTTTAATCCCTACTCATCTTAATTACTGCTCGTTTCGAATTTGACTCGGTTATTTATTGTAATTACTGTTCGTTTTGGGTTTCATTTATTTATCGATGCTGATTTGTGGTAGTTTTATGCTTGGTAGATTATTTGATTTTATTTTTGCTCATTTTTTGTTTAATGGAGTTCTTTAGTTTTCTTTGAAAAACTTATTTTGTGAAAAAGGTTTTTTTAATTAATATCACTTAAAAAGGGGTTTATAACTTTTTATTTGAGGTAAAATGAGCCCACGTGCTTTGAGTTAGACGGTAAATGTCTCTAGTAACCGTTTGTCCTGTAAGCATTCCGTCACTTCTTAGGAACGAATACACCACTGTGTGGGATTACTTCCTCTGTAACTAGAAAGCTGAATAAATTCATTTTGACGCTCATATATTGATGGGCTGTCTCAGTATTGCCAATCGATGGTTATCAATCGAT
>NC_142795.1:53979864-53982364 GCF_049724085.1 Artemia sp. Qi Xiang Cuo | reverse complement strand
AAAAAACTTCTATTGTGGAAAAATATTTTTTTTTTGAAATTTGTTTTGGGGAAGTAATAAGTAGGGCTTTAAAAATGCTGTAACACTATAGATAGGGTCCTAGCTCTGTAAGCGCTTATGGATTATTCTTGCCTCAGATCAAATTCGGGAGTCACGGACGTGGCATCCATTCTAGTAGGGTTCCAGTAGCTTTCTTATTTAAGAAAACAAATTTGAGGGTGATATCTTGATTTCCTAGGAATCGTGCAGACGACTGTAAACACGACATTCGTTTAGGTTTGTAAACGGATTATTGAAGTCTTGTGATGGATATAAATTAACATAGTGCAGTATGGGTTTATTATGAGCTTATCAGTACTAGTTTAATTGTGTTACAATATATCAGTCACCTTTTCCATCTCCTTTCAACAATAATGAGAGCACTATCCCTATGTTTCCCATACTTTTACATGCTCTTGCTATCTTCTCAAGAAGAAGGATTAATCCGAGTACATAATAGCATTCCTTTGTCATAATTCTTCTTCGGCTCTGCTGAAAGTCAAGGAATAGCTTCTCCTTGTGGATGATCATAATTTCTTTAAAGGCAATTAACAACTTTGTGGTTAAGAGTGAAGAAAAAAGGAAGCAGAACTTAATGCAATCCATTTTCTTTGGACAATCTTTGGAGGCCGGTCATTATGTAGATGTAATAGCTACAGAAAATGGCATGTTTAGTCGAACCCACAACGAAAGTATAAGGTAATCTTACGTTAGCAAGAATTAGCTAAAAAGTGAAAAAGATTTCTCTAATTAGCTTTTACTGACTGAACTTGTTTTCAATGATTTAATACTTAATAGGGAGGTATGGAAGACTCGGCTTGATTGGGAAAAAACTATATCTAGTTAAATACTGTAATTGACCCTAAAGACAACAAATAGCAGTATAAGGTGCAAAAGCTTCTACCTCCCCAGCAATTTAGGGACCTTTATTATTTACACTTGTTTTATTTTTACGCTTTACGCTCGGCTCTACTATTTTCAAATCTTTTATAACCTCTTCCCTACACAACAAAGGGTGTTCCGCTGTAGTTCGGCCCCAGTCGGATTTTCAAAATGCAAAATTTATGACTAATTATCATCCATAAAATGTGACTACACATTGACTACATTGATCTTTCTTCCATAATTAGATATAAAAAAGAATTCAAATGAATTTAAAGGACGAAATTAGAGCTTAAAACGAAAAAAACTGTATTTGAGAGGGCTGCCCCCTTCTCAACCCCTTACTCCTTATGCTGAAGTTTGACTTCTTGTTCCAATTCTTTCAGAACGACAGATTAAGCACAACAGGTCTCTTAATGGGAACAAGAGGTTCTTTAAGCACTATAAGACTTCATCGTAAAGAGCGAGGGGTTGAGGAGGGGCCAGCACCCATCGTATATAGAATATATTTGTTTGTTTCAAGTTTGAATGTCACTCTTTGCTTTCAGTTGAAAAATTTTTTGTCTTTATTTAATTCCTGTTGTTTTTCAATAATATACGCAGGGTTATCCTATTTAACCCTGGAAAGGTAAGCTGTCCGAAAATTTACGTAGATGGTAAGCTTTCGTAAAAATTAATACATTGAAGAAAATTGAATTAATTGAAGAAACATTGACTTCTAATACTCATCACTTGATTATTTTTCCAAAGTAAGTGGAAATTATCAAAGTCAGATTTAAAAAAATATCTTAAACAGCACAAAAGATTTGTATCATTTCTTGGAATTGTATGGTATGCCTGGCTTCACATGGTGTTCACTGCAGAACGGCTTTCTGTACGCTGCAATCTGGGCAAAGACTACAGGTCCTTATTTTTCCTTCCACAGACGTAATTGAAATTATTTCACCAGTCACCTCCGTTGATTCACTGATATCAAATTTGATCGAGCACTGCTAAGTTGAGGTTTCTAAACGAGTGGTCATATACGGCTGGGTCAACTCTTTGAACAGAACATTCACGAAAGCCTTTCGTGAATGTGATTTTCTGCCATATTTGGAGATAGTGACAGAGTAGATGTCATAACTGTTGATGCAGTTGGTGTTGATCAGCCCATAAAACATGCACATCGACCACCTATGGGTCTTCCAAGCGGTTGACATTAAAATGCACAGTTGGTTAAATGTTTCAACACCACCTTTGGTGTCATTGTAGTATTCAATGATATCAGGCTTCTGCATTGGATGCGTAATACTGGTTTCCCCACGGCAATTTGACAGAGGCAGGACCATTTTTGATGACTTAGCAAGACAAGACAGGAGAGTCAGCTGCTGATCGAAATAGAACATTGAGGCTCCAGTAATTCTCCCTCTGCACACAAGCAACTCTTCCGAAATATCTCTCTTGTTATTTCGTACACTTTCAACTGTCGTCAGTCAACAAGATTCTCTTAGTAGTTTTGCTGCAAATGGAATCGATGTAAACTTGTTGTCATTTCTATTTGTTCCTCAGATAGGGGAACAGTAGTAAGCTATCTAGTACT
>NC_142795.1:53919719-53979364 GCF_049724085.1 Artemia sp. Qi Xiang Cuo | reverse complement strand
GACCCCCCCCCCCCTCACCTACCAGAAAAAATACCCCCTGAAATTGTCTGTATACTTCCCAATAACGAATACTATATGTTAACATTGGGTGAAGTTCATAACTTTCAGCCCTCCCCCGGGGACTTCGGGGGATAAAGTCATTCTAAAAGACATAGTTATCATATTTTCGACCATGCTGAACAAAATGGCTATGTCAAAATTTTGATTGGGTGACTTTGGGAAAAATTGAGCTTGGAAGGGGCCTAGTTGCCCTCCACTTTTTTTGGTCACTTAAATAGGGCACTAGAACTTTTAATTTCCGTTCCGATGAACCTTCCCAAGATATTCTAGGACCACTGGGTCGATACGATCACCTCTGGGAAAAAAAAAAACAAATAAACTTGCATCCGTGATCTTTCTTCTGGCAAAAAATACAAAATTCCACATTTTTGTAAATAGGTGCTTGAAACATCTACAGTAGGGTTCTCTGATACGCTGACTATAATGGTGTAATTTTCATTAAGGTTCTATAGCTTTTAGGGGGTCTTTCCCCCTTTTTTCTAAAATCAGCCAGATTTTGTCAGGCACTTAACTTTTGATGGGTAAGACTAAACTTGATGAAACTTATATATTTGAAATCAGCATTAAAATTGGATTTTTTTTATGTATCTATTGGTATCAAAATTCCGTTATTTAGAGTTTCGGTTACCATTGAGCCGGGTCGCTCCGTACTTACAGTTCGTTACCACGAACTGTTTGATACTAGTTCTACAAAACAGTTTATAGAATTATCACAGTTTATAGAATTCTATAAACTGTGTTCTACAATTACCAGTAAACTCACCGTAGCACTAAGCCATCTCATGCTAACGCAGCTGCATACATTTCTCCTCACAGATCTATAAATGGCTTCAATGTTCACCATCTCCTTTGGGGTTTGGTATATCCTTTGAATACTTCTTATGACTTCTTCTCAGTCGATTCGAAAACGTCTTAGTTTTACTTGGGTCCAAGTTGGATTGATGAAAAGCACTCGGCAATGCATTAAATCGTTATAATGGGACCTTCAACGAGTTCCTTAAAGAAAAGAAGATGGAGAATCGGCTTTACCTTAGTTCAAACCTTGTGAAAAATTAATTGCTTTCTTGGCCAGGGGGACGGGGCTGTATACCTTGGTTAAGGGTTTTTTAAAGTGGTGATTTTCAACAGTTTATTTTTATTTCAATTTGACTTTATTTTGAGGATTTTCAGGCTCTTTTTCTGAATTCTTAAAAACCTATTCTCGTAAATGCAAATTACTATTCAGTTAAATCCGAAAATTACAATCTCCAAAATAGTGGTACACAGAAAATGCTAAGCAATTTCATTAAAAACCTGTTTTTGTTCCAATTTTGACTACTATGGATTGTGGTTTGCTCTTGACTAGGTGCTGCTACTGTTACAACGACGATGGAAGCAACCCAAATTTATCCCGATTCTTGTAAATGTAAACAAAAATTTGGCATTTTACCAGAGTAAATTTTGTCTATAAATATATATAGTAGAGGTGGCCAATTAGGTCACTTCAACAATACACTTTCCGACTGGAGCGTCTTTTTTATTGTTGAAAAGGTTACCACTTACTAAAAATTGACTGAGTAGCGTCGTAGCTAGTGTCATTTCGTTTAGCAAATGAAAGTTTATAGTAGTAACTGAACAAAGTTTACAGATTCTATTTCTTTTTTTCACAAGATGGGTTCCAATATAATGTGAATTTTCTATCTATTTTTCTGTATGTAAGTCAAATTTTCCATTTCCTTTGGTGATAATTCCTATTTCTCCCTCCGACAAGAAAAGGAACTTGATGGTGTTTCCTTTCTATTTGTCGTTTTATATCTTATGTGTTTTTGCATGCATCGTTAAATAGCACTTTCTATATTTGTCATTTCTTTCTTCTCTCCTGGTGAAAAAGCAATTTTATATTTCTTCATCAGTAGGGAGTAAGGAGGGGTCTTTGAATACTGGGAATTGTATGATTTTAGGAGCTACAGACTTTCTAACGAGCTTTTTAGGAATCTTACCTACACCAGAAAAACATCCCGACGAGGATAGCCTAGGTATAAGCGAAACAATTTGTTTGGTTTTGTCAGAGTTCGGCCACATGTTGTTTCCAGCTTCACCACAAGCTTCTTTCTCTATTCCGGAAAAGTAATCCTTCCCGTTGCAACCAATATTTTCATCGATCTTGTAAACTTTTTACGAGGTTTTCTAGGTAGAACAGTGACTGCAAATAGCGTTGCAGGGTTACCTTGAGAAGTATTACCCCTTGAAGAATACTAGCCTAGTCAATGATAGAGCATTATAGTGGATTTCGTGAAAGAATATATCTCTTAGGCTTTTTTTTTTTTTTTTTTTTTTTTAGGGGGGTGGGTATCTTCTTGTCTATTTAACTTATTCCTGCTATGTTATTTATAATGAACTGCATACCTATTGTAGTGTATTATCTGATACCATGAATGTGTAATGAGTCAGAGTTCATTGGTCTGGTATTGCTTGTTCAGAGGTCAACTCCTGCTGATGGAGAGGCCAACAAAAGTGCCGAAAATCTTATAAAGATCAAGTTGCTTAAGATAGAAGTAAATGAGAATAAAGAAGAGAAGTTTGGTAATGAGGAAATTGATTGAGTTGAAACATTCAATCGCCTGGAGTCATTATTAGAGAGAATGATGGTTCGGAGAAGATTGCTAAAGTGGAATATCGATGGTACAGGTTATTATTTTGTAGTTACAAAATCGGACTTACAGTGGACTTCGTGAAAGAATATATTTCTTGGGCTTTCTCTGTTCGTTTTTTTTGGGGGGGGGTGCCTTCTGGTCTGTTTAACTTCTTTCTGTATCTTATAATGAATTATATACCTATTTTAGTGTATCGTTTGCAAGTATGAATGTGTGATGAGTTAGAGGTGATTGATCTGGCATTACTTCTTTAGTCAGCTCTTGCTGATGTAAATACATACAAAAGTGCCTAAAATCGTATTAAGATTAAGTTGCTTAAGTTAGAAGGAAAGTAGAATGAAGAAGTGAAGTTTGGTAATGAGGAATTTGATTGAGCTGAAATATTCAATCACCTAGGGTCATTATTAGAAATTAAATAAAAAAAAACAAGTTTTTTAAACTGAAAGTAAGGAGCGACATTAAAACTTAAAACGAACAGAAATTATTCCGTATATGAAAGGGGCTGTCCCCTCCTCAACGCCTCGCTCTTTACGCTAAAGTTTTTTATTGTTTTAAAAAATAAAGTTGTGAGACAGAGTCAAACTTTAGCGTAAAGAGCGAGGCGTTGAGGAGGGGACAGCCCCTTTCATATACGGAATAATTTCTGTTCGTTTTAAGTTTTAATGTCGCTCCTTACTTTCAGTTTAAAAAACTTGTTTTTTTTATTTAATTTCTGATCGTTTTTTAGTTAATGCAGCTTTATTTTGGCTCACCGTCATTGAATAAGTAAACAAAATTTGCATAAAAATTTTACTTTTCTTTTGCTAAATGGCTGTCTCTAAATTTGGTTCTGACGTAATTTACAAATTAACGTACGTAACGAACTTCTATATTCGTATATTTTTCTTCTGGCAAAAAATAAAAAGTTGCAGATTTTTGCAGATATGAGCTTGAAACCTATGTTATAGGGTTTTCTGATACGCTGAATCTGACGGTGTGATAATACGTATTATTCCGTTCTTTATTCCGAAATTATTCCGTATATGGAAGGGGCTTTCCCTCCTCAACGCCTCGCTCTTTACGCTAAAGTTTTTTTATTGTTTTAAAAAATAAAGTTTTGAGACAGATTCAAACTTTAGCGTAAAGAGCGAGGCGTTAAGGAGGGGAAAGCCCCTTCCATATACGGAATAATTTCTGCTCGTTTTAAGTTTTAATGTCGCTCCTTACTTTCAGTTTAAAAAACTTGTTTTTTTTTATTTCATTTGTGAACTTTTTTTAATTAATACAGGTTTTGATTTTGGCTCACCGTTCATGAATAATTAAAATGAACTTTGTATATTAATTTTATTTTTATTTGTTTAAATGGCCTTCTCGAAACTTGTTAAACTTTATTTACGAACGTTTTATTAGTAATAAATATAAGTAGCTTACCAATTAAATTACGTAACGAACTTCTATATTCATGTATTTTTAATACTTATATTAGGGGGTTTGCCCCCTAGTTGATACCTTGCTCTTTAAGCTAAAGTTCAAATTTTTTTTCCAATTCTTTAAAAATGACCCCTTAATCACACAGGCCGTTAATTAGAATAGATAGCTCTTTTGAAAGCACTAAAAAAAACTATAGCGTAAAGAGCGAGGTATTGACTTGGGGGAGACCCCCTCATATACGTAATAATTTCTGTTCATTTTAAGTTCTAATGTTGCTTCTTACTTTCAGTTGGAAAAACTTGTTTTTTTAAATTTAATTTCTGATCGTATTTTAAATAATGCTTGGAAATCCGGCGCCCCCTTCATAGAAATGTCCCTTACCCCAAAGAAACATCCTCCACGGAAAGATTCTCCCGAGTAACCCCCACTTTCAGCCCCCCCCCCCTACCTGAAAAAAATTCTTCCTGAAAATGTCTGTATACTTCCCAATAACCAATACAATATGTAAGCAATAGGCAAAGTTCATAACTTGCAGCCATTCCCCTGGGAACTGTGGGGGATTAAGTCATCTTAAAAGACATATTTATTAGATTTTCGACTATGCTGAACAAAATGGCTATCTCAAAATTTTGATCGGGTTACTTTGGGAAAAAATTGAGCGTGGGAGGGGGCCAAGTTGCCATCCATTTTTTTGGTCACTTAAAAAGGGCACTATAATTTTTAATTTCCGTTCCAATGAGCCCTCCTACAATATTCTAGGACAACTGGGTCAATACGATCACCCCTGGGGAAAAAAAACAACAAATCTTTCTTCTGGCAAAAAATGCAAAATTCCACATTTTTGTAGATAGGAGCTCGAAACTTCTACAGTAGGGTTCTCTGATACACTGAATATGATGGTGTGATTTTCAATAAATTTCTATACTTTTTAGGGGGTCTGTTATTATTTTCTCGATAATCCGCCAAATTTTCTCTAGTGCATAACCTTTGATGAGTAAAGTTAAACTTGATGAAACGTCTACATTTTAAGTAAAAATTAAAGTTAAATTCTTTTTATACATCTATTTGTATAAAAATTCCGTTTTTTAGAGTTTCGGTTACCATTGAGCCGGGTCGCTCCTTACTTACAGTTCGTTACCACGAACTGTTTGAAAATGATGGTTTCGGTGAAGATTTCAGAAGTTGAATAGCACTAATACAGTTCTGCAGAATATGAAGTTCAGCCTTAGAATTAAGATTAGAATGCTAGAAGCCGCGTCGGCGAGAGCCTTTAAGTATGGTTCTAGACTGCGAGTGCTTCAAATGGCTGAGGGAAATGGGCAAGGTCGTTTTCAAAGAAACTGCCATAAGAAAGTCACTGGTACTAGTTTGATTTCTTTATCTGAAACTACCAGTCGAGCAAAAAAAAGGTTTGAGTTCAAAAGTGGAGTCCGTGAGCCAATACCTCTCTAGCTCATCTGTGCCGTCATAAATTTCAAACATATAGACATGTTTAACCTCTTTTGATTAATGGTCATTTAGAAATGATATAAGAAATGTTCTTAAGTGCTAAAGATCCTTGACATTACTGGGTAAAACTATAGATAGCAAATAGTCTATCCTTAGTCTGTCTTGGGAGGTAGTTGAGGAAGGAGAATTAAACTCTCATGAATGAGTGCAGAATCTCAATGACCTTTTGGGAAGGTGTTTGGAATTTTTTCAGATATAAATACCTTTGTTTGTAACGGCCATCTTTAAAGCGGCGTCTACATGAAGGCTTAGCAGAAATCTCATTAATAATAATGTACGTTTGAACAAGAATTTATTCAGGCACTGGAGTAAAATGAGACATAGGGATGGAGATACCTTGAATACAGAGCTTCACTCGATTAAAGGGTGTATGAAAGGAATTCTGTTTGTGTTTTTTTCATCCTCAAGAATGTGCTGTTGAACCGATACATAACTGAAACGATAGTCAGCGGAACTTCTTTTGATTACGACTTTTCATCTGTAGTTCAGCACAAATATTTATCTGAAGATACATGCTTGAGGTCTCTAATAAATAATACTTACCCTGAATTCACATATATACGAGTTTTTTTTCTTGTTTTTTTTTTTTTTCAAAATATCACAGTAAAAAAATCAGACTGAAAAAATCACATGTTAAAGTATAATTATTTAAAATATAATAATGGTTAGCATATCATTAGTTTTAATGGGATGTATAATCCCAACGTGTCAGAGAAACTGACATTCAGGAATTCCGACGGTAATTGGAAAAATCGGATAGGTTTTATCAGAAAATCGCACACAGCTGCAAATATCGCATATTTCAGCGAATAAGCATTTCTATATATGGCGAATTGTAAATATATTGACCTAGGGTTGCTGTCTAATTTTATAAACCTGAATGGGAAGATGTCCAACCTGAAAGGGAAGGTGTCTGGGTGGCCGCAGAGATGAGAGATGACCGGTGACTCTTCTTGGGTGCCCTAAGCACCTCTGGAGGCACAAGAGGATCTAAGGTCTAAGGTAAGGTAAACAAGTTGGTGCTATGGCAGCGTTTTAAGTACATACAAGGCTGTCTATTAAAAATTGGTGCTAATACAATACTAGTTTGAAACTCAAATGATCAAGTGCACTTAACTTGAAGACGTTGAATGACTGACTGAGACAAGTTTTAGAATGGACTACAGAGAGCAACTTCAGAAATTCAATACTGTGAATCTTAAAACTAGGGATCGAACGAACCCCTAAGTCCTCGACGCTAAAAACCATATTAGTTAGAAATTCGAGTGATCAAGTGCACCTAACCTGGTGACGTTGCATGCCTAACTGTGATAAGTTCTAGAATGGACTATAACAAGCAACTTCAGGAATTCCATACAATGGATCTTAAAATTATGGATGGAACCAGCCCTAAGAACTCGAGGCAAAAACTATACTAACTGGAGACTCGAGCGATCAAGTGAAACTAACCGGGTGATGTCGAATGACTGACTGAGAAAAGTTACAGAATATACTACCACAAGCAACTTCAGGAATTTCATACAGTAGATCTTAAAATTTAAGGATTGAACGAGCTGCCTCCGAGCTTTGTAGTACAAGTGGTCTAATACGTTCACCCCTGTTTGTGAGAAAAAAATGAGCTTAGACCGGTCTTGAAGCAGTGACAGCATGAATCCTTTTATTGATTAAGTTTAAAAATGGAAAAGTTAAAACTGAAATTTTCTAATGTTTGGAGTTAGATAGAAGGATTTTTTTTGTCTTTTTTAGCGTTGGGGATCTCTTTGATAAATTATCTCCCTTTTTGTAATCTCATGAAAAATTCTTACTCAGCCTATTGTCGTGGATTCTGTGGTAGGGTAGTGAATTGATCTCTGCTTGCTAATACAGGGCTGGAGTTTGTTTCCAGCTGTTGCAATGCTGGGCGAAAGGATTCCTACCAGAACCTGTAAACAAGACATAGCCATTTAAACGTCGATAACTCTCAACACCTTGTACACAATCAATGGCTCTCAAGAATCTTTATATATCCTATCCCATTGTCATGGGTGGCTACAAGGTTGCCAACTCTAGTGATTTGTCAGTATTTCTAGTGACTTTTATTTATTACCTAGTGTTTTTTTCACCAGTGATTTTTTCCTAAACTAGTGATATTGTCCTAATTCTAATGATTTTTTATGATGTAACGAATAAATAATCCAGGAAGCTAATTGTTGAAAGCCAAAAGGATGTCTTAGTGAGAACTTAGCTGAAATTCATAGAAATTCCAACATTTTGGAGACCACTTGCCAGAATATATCCTTCTCAGGTGCCTAAGTAATAACTAAAGCCACCATTTTCATTATTGATAAGCCATGTATTGGTCTTATTCGAGGTGGGGTTTCAGAAACTCATATCCAAAGGGTGAAAACATGAAATTAGGTGATATAAGTTTATTTGCTAAGGCAGGAAGGACAGGGCTCATTGGCAGAGAGTAGGGCTCATGATGAATAATGAAGCTGCCAAGTCTTGCTTAGGTTGAGAAGATATTAATACTAGACTTCTAATTGCTAATTATATGAGAAAAAGTACAGGGAATCAGTCGAATTCTACTTCAAATTACAGGAACTAACAAAGAGCGTCCCAGGTAGAAACATTGGTATTTTATTAGCAGATTTGAATGCCCAGGCCGGTAGAAATAGAGATAGATGGTATCGTAGGTCAGGTTTATTTGGTGTAGGAAAAGAAAACAGTAATGGTTACAGAGTACAGACTGCTGCAATTTTGTACGTATAAGAATCCAGTTATAACAAATAAAGTATTTGTTCATGGTATTCATGGTATTCATGTGATAGTAAGACAGGTAACCTTATTGATTATTTTGTTATAAACCGAAGACTAGCATCGATACAAGATACTAGGGTATATAGGAGTGCTGTTAATGATGTTGAAAGTAAAGATCACCATCTAGTATTGCTTAGGATTAATCAAAAGCGGAAATTTAGGAATGGTAACTACCTCGCGGGAAGCTATGACGGTGATGAGGCTCCAGGATGAGAATTTGAGAACAGTTGAATGCTTAAAGCGAAGAGTTTCAAACTTGACAGTGCAGAAGATGGACGTAATAATTTTAGGAAAATAGCTCTTGAAGTCACTGTTGGTGTTTTAGGGAAGAAAGTTAGAAACGCAGCTAGGAACATTAGGTGAAAATGCATCATTTTAAACGGAGAGGAGGAGGGGCTTGTACAACTAGTACTTGAGTGATAGATCTTACGAAATTGAGAGGATTGTAAAGAAAGTGGAGACAAATTAAAATATGAGTTGAGGAAGTATAAAGTGGAGGCCTTGATAAAATTCCTGAAAATCTGGACAATTCAGACAGACGGCATATTAGTAAAACATTGTACTGACATGTTACTAAACTGAGAGGGAATCCCACTTAAAGATAGGAACGGGGCTATAACTAGTGATAAAAAAAAAGAGTTAATGAGAGATGGGTAAAACATTTTAAGAACGTTCTAAAGAGCTATAGGAAAAGATAAAGAAAAGAAATAAAAAGTTTGTGCTACTTTGGATGTGAAGGACGATTTATTTTATGAGGAAGAATTAGTTATAGTATTAAAAAGGATAAAAAAAAAGTATAAAAACAAATAAGGCCCCAGGTGCTGATAGTGTGGTAAATGAGTTTTTTAAGGTTATAAAGTTAGAGACAAGTTACTATAGATTATAAATATGAGTTCTGAAAAAAGGGAATTGCCTATCAATTTAGGAAAACTCTAATCGAACCCCAAAATAAGAGTGAGTGTGGTAATTATTGAGGCATTAGCTTGTTTTCTGTAGGAAGCAAATTATTTAGCATGATGAAATTTTTAGACTTAGAGTTACTCTAGATAAAGTTTTAAAAGAATAAGAGGGTGGTTTTAGGACTGGGAGATGATGTGTCAACCAAATTTTTACTCTTAGATTAGTCCTCTGTTTTAAAGATTATAAGCAAGTGTTTGATTCAGCTGATAGAAGAGATTTAGCGAAGGTCATATCCTTGTACGGTATAACAGATAAATACATTAAAGTGATTAGCGCTAAGTACGAGAATAACACTGCTGTGGTTAAGGTAGAAATGAGGTTAGTAGATGGTTTCGCATTAAATCGGTAGTTAAGCATGGTTGCGTCCTATTCCAATTTATATGGATTGTTTTGACTGACTTTGTACAAAGGAGCACAGCAAAGGCAATGGGAGAACACAGTATCAAATGGGGAAGAAAAACTTTCCTGGACTTAGATTATGTTGATTATTTAAACATCCTAGATGAAACATTGAGCAAAATCAATAAATTTTTAGAGGTTTTGTTAGTTCAGGGTGCAAAAATAGGTTTGAAATAAATGTTAAAAAGACTGACTCATTAAGACGAGGAATAAGTGAAGGTGAAGAAGTGATGCTGGGTAATGAAAAGATCGATCAAGTGACATTAGTAAAGACGATGGGTGCAGTGAAGATTTTAAAAGTAGAATAGCCGTGGCTCATGGTGTTTTTTCACATTTGAAAAAAGATGGACGAATAGGAAGAAATATCTGCGAACCAAGATTAGAATACTGGAAGTTTTGGTAATGACGGTGGTAAAGTATGGTTCTGAAGCGTGGGCCCTCCAAAAAACGGAGGAGGATTTGCCAGATGTTTCCCAGAGAACTTGCCAACGGATTGTTTCGGGAACCCGACTGACTGACCGTATCTCAAACAGTAAGATGCAAAAAAACACGGTTCAGTCCCGATTTTTAGGGTCATAATGAGAGATAGATTAAGATGGATAAAATATGTTCTGCGGACGATGGATAACAGAGTGCCAAGATCAACCTTTTTTGCCAACCATTTAGGGCCAAACAGAAAGCAGAGCGTTCCCGAATGGGGTTGGAGAATGTCGCATGGAAAGATTCAAGGGAAATGGTAACTTCTTGAGAGGATGTAAAGAGGGAGGCTTATTGGGAGGGAGGAGCAGCATGCGTAGTTTTGCCTAACGCGGGTTATTGCTGGTTGTTAGAAGTGGTAGCAGTAGATAAACCAGGTCTAGAATGAAAACAAGCAACTACTTTCAAAATTTGGCTAGTATTTTTTGCGTCATTTTAACGACGCATAAATCCTATTTAAGAGCATTCACCCTCTAATATTTTCAAAACACCTATTTTTGGAGGAGGTGGAATAGATTGCCCTCCCTAAACTTCAAAACAATTTCTTTAGCATTAATAAATGTAAAAAAATCCTCACAATTTTTACATTTTTATGAATTGGTACCACTGACGCGTGTAGTTTTCAGGGGTATAGCTCCATCATTTTTATTGGGCGGGGAAAAGAGGGGTCTACATCCAGAGAGCCAAGGGGTATGGGCTGTATAATAATTGTTTCTACACATTATTGGAGGGCAACTGACCCCCTTACCCCCTCGAAACGACACCACTGGTAGCTTTTATTATTGAAAATGCACTGTGGCGTGTATTGAGGAACGTTTTGTAAGAAGGGGGAGGGAAAGGGGACATTTTTCGGCATTTAGGGGAGGGGCAAATTATAGTTTTTCAATGGAAGCACTAAAAATTAAAAGCATCTTTCAAATCATCGCTGGTGCTACAGAAATTATACTACCTCAAATAGAGTAGAAAAAAATGGTTTATGATTTGTAAGGGGAAACTGGGGTTTAAAATAGAAAGAAAAATTCAAAAAAGTAAACTTAAACACATGAGTTAGACCTTTGGTAGCCAATATTCACTGATTGGGACGGTAAGTCAAGGGTAACAATTCCAGAAAATACAGGAGACGGGGCAAAGATTTGTTTTCAGAATCCAGGGGGGGGGGGATTCGCTTCAGTAGAAAATGTAACACCGAAATAAAATTATTTTCTGTAGGGGGGGGGGGCAGTTTCACCCTGCCCTTTGGTGTCTTGGTGTTGAGCATTCTAAAAAAAAAAAAAAAACAACCAATTAATAGTATTGATAAAAGCCTGAGAAGCAAATAAAACTGGTAATTAAAAAAAAAAGCATGTTGCCTGTTGAAACGGCTAAATTATAATTTAAGAGATTTTTGCTGATTTAGTAATTTATTTTTCAAGGATCTAGTGATTTAATTCACTCGTTGGTAACCCTGGGTGATTCCAATTCTACGGCTAATCTGAACAGATAACCCTCTCTATGAGTAAACTTAGCATTCAAAGTAATGGGGTATTTTTTAATTATAATGCAAATAATACTGAATACATTATCCTTTGCATTTTTGTTTTATTATTAATTTTATGGCATTCTCAAAAGTTTAGTTGTTTAATTTTTCAAGTTTATGTGTATTAATAAAGTACCACCTGAACTTATCAAGCACATTCCTTTTGCCGCATACCTAGCACACCTATTTTCACTAAGGAAATTGAAACGGTGAAATGGTCCGATTTTCCCCTTAATTGCTTATATCTAAAGCGCATATCTCTTTTCCCTGTTTATCAAAGATTCCTTGAAAACTAGGACCAGTCGATCTTTGGTCCCCGTGCGATAAAAAGGGATTTTTGGCTCCATTTATTGGACTTTATTTATTCTGACCTTGCAAGTTCATTAATTAAAATATATCATTATAACTAATCTTATTTGGCCAAAAGGTAACTTCTTAGAAAAAATTGTCATCTACGATTAAACTCAGGACGGCACATTTTGGGGCCACGTCGCAAAAGAGTTTTAGAATATACGACAATTCAACAAAAGTTTAAAAAAAATAAACGCAAATAAATTACTGTGTGTACCCGCAAGGCTACACTGGCAGGAATGCAGGGAGAAAGAAAGATATAAAAATGTATCAAACAGATTGGGTTGATTACGAAACCACTATTAAATATATAGACACAGACATGGATTTACCATAGAAAAATTTGGAGTACGAATTACATGATATCTGAGTCCATATAATAGTCTGAAATATGGCAGTAGTTTAGTGAAAAGCCGGTTTTTCTTATCCAATAAAACAGATGCTTCAACCTCCCAAATCCTTTCCTCCAGGATGCACTTAAATATACTTTTTATTTCAATTCTTTCACTGGTCTATTTTTGATTATTTTTGTTCTCTTTGTTTTGGTTTTATTAGTTTCTACAAAATTACTTTACTGCTATTAGTAGCAGTAATAACCTACAATAATCATACTATGCTTAGTGAAATTAAAAATGTTTCATACAATAATGCATAATAAAACGTTGCGTAATTTAAAAGATGGCTCCAAGGACTTTTATCCTTTAAAAGCTTATAGTGTATTGCACAAAATCATTGGAAGCTTAAAGTTAACACATCTTAAATATATGGATTACTATTTATAAAGCGAATTATAATATCCAAATAACAAGTGGATACATACCAGCAGAGACACCTTACGAATAAATAATATCCAAGGGAATAATTGGGGCCAAAAAATGATTTTGTTGATAATCTTGTAGCAATGACATTGATTCAAGTGGAATAAATTCGATTTTTCAAGCCGTTGTCGAAAAGTCTATATACTGAAACAAAAAAGGTGAAACAGAATATGACAGTAGAAGGAGGAAGCGGAGAAAGAAGACGATCCTATGATAACTTATCAGACGAATCTAAAGGTCACACAAATGATGACATCCATTCTGCACCTAATGAGAACTTAAACAAAGAGACTTCTAGATCACTTAGTCGATTTTTAATAGGCGGTAAGTTTCTTTCATCTTCATCTTGTCCTTCTTTGTTATAGCGGCCCGAAGGCAAATATCCAATGGACTAAACATTAAATTGTTTTCTCTACCTTATCCATTAGTCTAGCGAGTCTAGCTTCTTCAGGTTTCTCAGAAGTTTCTCTGGCAAGTCTAATCGAAAAGCTTGTGCTTTGTTGTTGAATGAGATTTAAGCTTTGTTGCTCTGATTAGTCTGAGTTGCATAATGCCTTCAAATAACACAGACAAAAAATTTTATTACCAAAATTTACGCAGCGAAAGGGTAGTCAATAAGATAAATATCATGTCAAGCCTTTCATGCGGCATTGCCTTTCATGGCACTTCAAACATATACGCAATTTAATTCATACCTATTCAGCTATTTTTCCCTTATTTTACCTTTTTTAAAGCAACTAACCAGTTTCTCAACCCTCATCATTCCACAAATGGCAATCAAAAACAAAACTTTTCCATGCCACGGAACACTCAAACCTGGTGTAATAGTGCAAATTTACAAAAAGTAGTTGAAAAAAAAAAAAAATACTAGCTTTCATAGGGTACCTTATTCGTCTCTCTACGACTATAAAAAGACACCAAGTTTATGTACACAATCAAGTTCATATCTATTTGAGTATATCTATTAAGTTTAATATTACGATGTATCTGTTTCATTACAGGCTCAGCCTTCCGTTGGGAACGTTTTATTTGGTGGGTTTACTACAATGCATTGAGATGAGTTAAGTAAATAAATTCATATATTCATAAATTCATTTAGTAATTCTCTTTAATTGTACCTTTCTTATGAGGGGCCCAATCAGTATTCTATACTTCTCAGTTCCCAAACGGCACTCAAAAGTATCACTCTTGATGTCATGTGGTGAGATTCATTGTTACTACTCATATGAGACCTTACTTGTCTCCCTATAGGCTAACTCTAAAAATATCTACTAGTTCCGTAGCGCTGCCTGAAATGGTTTTTCTCATGCGTCTACACAGGTTTGTATCTTTTTCTAAAAATTTTGGAATCACCAGGGCCGAAAATCATTGACTGGAGGTTTTCAGTCTGCTATTTCGAAAGCATGTGAAAGTCATACTGTAGCCTATATATCATTGATGTGTCTCTTATCTCTCTGGCGCTAGCAGGGTACTATAACATCGGGACGAGCTATTTAAGGGCTAAATTGAAAGTTTATGCTTATATCTACAGGCAGTGACGTCATTGGGGGGGGGGGGCGAGACGGTAGTTGGCCTCCCAATGATAAATGGCGTGATTTCGTCAAAATGCGGAAGGTGGGCGAAGAGCAAAGTTGGAACAAATTTTACAAAATAAACTGAAAATGGCAGCAAAAACTAAAAAATCTATTTGGTACCAAAAAGTAGTGCGTAGTACTATAAAAGTACTTTATATTACTATAAAGGTAAATATGTACTAAAAAAACTGATCTGCTTCCATTGATGCTTCAATTATGTATGTTTATCTTAGTCTTGACAAGACTTTGGAAGAAACTAAATTTCAGCTAGGGGGGGCGAAATTAGGTTGGGGGGGAGGGTCAAACTGAGGTTGATGGTGGGGGGGGGGTAAACCGAGGTCTGGGAGGGGTACTACCCCCTCCCCCCGTGCACATAGCAAATTACACCTCTGCCAATGATTTGGATATTTTTTTATATTGCCCAAGTCCCTGAACTCTCGGGATGTGGACCCCTATTCCCCCCCCCGTCGAATAAAATGCTGGCGCTAAGCCCCTGTCTACAGGCTCTCATAAATTCATCTTCTTAACGTCATGCGTAATGTGCCGTATGGTACCAAAATGGGACCTTTTTATGTCATTTTTGGTGAATTAGGGCAGGGAAACAGAAAATTCGTACCGTCAAGATGGTCGAAAAACCCTTAAAACGAAATATACAATCTGCATTCTTGGATACTTCTTCTCCCAATCCTTAGTAAGTGAAACTAAAAATTACCTATTGAAAAAAAGCCTAATGAAAAAAAATCAATTTAAATTTAATTTAAGAATAATAAATTTCATTTATACTTAGCAATAAAAATCCATCACGAAAATAATTTTTGGGGAATTTCAAAACTGAGCATGAAATACTGAAATACTTTTTTTTATTTTTCCAGCACTAGCAGTGCGCTGGAGCACTGTAGATAGCTGCTTATGAGCTCATTTGAAATTGAACACTTACATCTACATATGTTTTGAAAAAAAAAAAAAAAATTGAAAACTGGCAAAAAGCATTCAATTTGATACAGTTAATAACAACAGCTTTTTCACCTTGACAGTAAAAATAAATTACGAGAACAGGATTTCCAGAGTTAGTTTTGAGAAAGAGTTGATATACCTTGAAAATGAGGGCGGATCAAAATGAAAAACACACCATTGCATAAAATCGTCAATCAGAGGTTTAAGATCAAGTAACCGAGAGCTGAACAAAATTATTGAAAGTAGTCCCATCTGATCGGGGAAAAGACGATTATGGGCGGGCAAAACAACTTTTGTCTTGGGCGTATGATTCTTGACCCAATAGCCTGTGGGTATAAATTTAAAGCTTTCAACAAAATTTCCGGCTCTTTCGGACGAACTAATTCTAAGAGACGAAAATTACTTAATTTAATCTATTCTAATTTACCTCCACCCTTCCTCCCAAATCATGACTATAGTTCCACTTAGCTCCCCAGCACCACTAAAAATATCAACCTGATCACTTGAGCTTCTCCTGAGATGATACAAATACGCTATTGCGATAATCTGGATGCACACGGTTTCTTTCGGTCTACATTGTTCCTTTACTGGGAATATATTTTTGTCCAAAAGGGCCTCATAGTTCCGAAAATTCTAAACAGATGGGTGATCATATCTTCGCAGCCTTTCACCCTTTCCGCTTAAGTCAAGGTTCGATAAACAGATAATGTATTTAGATTTACTTCGCTGCCTAACAATGAATAGATTATAGGTTCCATAGACATTTATGGTGCAACAATTTTTACGTGGGTCAGAGAAAAAAAGTCTGACGGAGTTTCGGGTAATAAGAGGGCACAGGCAGGGCCGTATCCAGGAATTTTTTTCGGTGGGGGGAGGGGTCACAAAAGAGCTTTTCCGGGGGAGGGGTTACAAAGAAACTTCAATAACGCATCAGAAATTTTTTTATATTCATTTTTGTTACGTTTTCTATGAGTTGGACAAACATTTCAGGGGAGATGGGGTGGCGGTTCAAACACCCCTCCATGGATACGGCCTTAGGCACAGGAAATGTGACGGTTCCCATCCAATTAGTTGCAACTCTTAAAAAGGGGATGGTTTCAAAGTTTTATTTGAGTGAGCCTCTCCTCTAAAGCTTCTCCGTACAGCCCTTGCATAATAAACTGCTAGTATAAAATATATTGAAGGCATATGGCTCTTTACCTTTGCAGCTCTAGAGTGCTGCCCCTGAAAGACCTACGTAATAATTATTTACAAAAATAAGTCTCCCTTGAATCCATTTCAGAGTCAGTGGGGTGGAAAGGACTTTTCAAGAAAAGTTTTAAAATTTGGGTCTTAAGGCGTGTTTTAAGGTTTTGCGTATTTTCTCCAATAACAAGTCCTCCCCTAAAAGCTGTTGCATAATTATGAAAACTAAGTATTCGTTGCTAATGCTAGTAAATAGACGACCAATAAGAATCGTTCATTTTCTATGAATTAAATGAAAAAGCAAGTTTTTTTGAACTGAACATAAGGAGCATTATTAAGTTATTTTAACTCAAAACGGGCAGAAGTTATTCCGTATATGAAGGAGTTATTCACTTCCCTTATAACTTGCTATTCATGCTAAGGTTTTTAGCCCTTTTAAAAAAGTTTTCGTAAAGGCCAATGTATTGAGGATGGGGCAACCCCTTCATATATCGAATAATTGTGGTTCTGTTTGAGCTTTAATGTTGCTTCTTTCTTTTTAGTTGAAAAAAAAACTTTTTTTTTTTTAATTTCTGATCGTTTTTAAAATAATGCTGGTAAGTCTGGGTCACCGTCCTGGGGAGATTCCCTCACCTCACATGCAAATCCTCCCTGGAAAGTACCTCCCACGTAAAATATACCCTCCCCTTAAAACTTTATCCAGACAATTGCATCCTGGCTGACTATCCCCCCCCCCCTTTCCGTAAAATTTCTTGCGGACGATTCCGACTGAAAAATTCTCCTTAGCATATTTTCATTTGAAAAAGACTTGATTTGTAATCATTTTTCCTATCACTCCGGAATCCTCCCCTTTTGTGGAAATTCTGTCAATGAAATCCAAATTCGCTGAAAATTTCTCCTGGACAATTCCCTTGGAAAATCTCCACATGCAAAATTGAGTTTGAAAAGAGAAAGTAAGGCAAATAAAAAGAATCTTGTACATGTATTGTTTTATCAAGTAAAATTTGTTACCTGATGCATTTGTTTTATCAGATTTCGTATTGTTTTATCAGTTAACATCTTGGTCTCACCTAGTATTACTCGAAATGAAGAACATATCAACCGTAGTACGACCTCTGGAAATCCAGTTATTTTTCTTTATAAAAAGGATAATTTTAAGATGTGAAACAAATTCTAAAGCGAGTTTGTAGTGACGCTTAAAACTTCTCTTCAAAATAGTCATGAAATATCCTTTTCATAACCGAAACGACAGTCAATCATTGAACTGAGCTCATTGTGCAGAAGTGCTGCAAAATTGAACGAAATAAATAAATAAAGCAACAATCTAAAAATGCTTTACTTTTAGTGTTAAAAGTGTTCTTAAAAGGTTTAATTTTACAGTAACAGAATTCCTACATTGTTTTGTGAGTAGTGTCACCACTCTGCTTTCGATGAAACCCCTAGGAAATTAATATGGGATTCCAACGAGAGCCCCCTGACGTCACGGCATCCTAGGCAAGATTTCCATGAAATGCCCTGGAAATATTCCCAGGTGTTTTTGGATGCTATGTAATGACGCAATGTGATTAATCGGAACGTGGTCGGGATACTTAACAAGTAGTAATAAATGGAGCTACTAGCCCCATGTGCAATGCGTTCACAGGTTCTATTAAAGGGAACACGACACATCCAAGCGGTTTAAGTAGTATAGGATTATAAAGTCATCCCTAGGAAATTAACATGGGATTCCGACGACAGCCCTCTGACGTCACGGAATCCCTGGCATGATTCCCATCCCTGATAGGCTTCCAAGCGCATCCGTAGAAAAATATCATGGGTGTTTTGCAACTATTTCTTCTTAGCAACCGCCATTTTTGGTATATTGTCTTTCTATCCTCCCATATAGTTGTCTAGACCTCTATTCTGGAAGATACCCAGGATTCTCGTGTTTCCCCTAGCAACCTTCATTTTTGGGATATTGTCTTTCTATCCTCCCATATAAGTGTCTAGACCTCTATTCTGGAAGACACTCAGGTGTTCCATTATTTTATCTGTATTAAAAACTTTGACGTCAATTTTGTAATAAATCATGTCTAAACAAGTTTTGTGATGTCACTCCGCCTAGAAGACATTTTGTTGATCGTGAGTCAGTTTATTTTTGGTGGGGAGAGAGGAGTGCCAGGATTAAAATGAATAAAGTGGACAGACAGAAAATTATAGCAAATCTTGTTACTTTGGAGAAATGGTTAATTCTAGATGATAATTTTCAATGATTGTCGGTGCAGAAGAGAATCTTCTCTAAGGGAATGAATGATAATATAATGAGGAATGAGTGTCCATCGTTGGACTATTGTCTCAAACTTATGTGTCGTGGCCCTTAGGCATTTAATCCATATATTTATATATATATATATATATATATATATATATATATATATATATATATATATATATATATATATATATATATATATATATATATATATATATATATATATATATATATATATATATATATATATATATATATATAAAAAAAATATATATATATATATATATTAATTGAATCGAAACAAAATGATATTGCACATCTGTTTGGAGATTACCCAGAGTTTCAGTTACTCCTCCAATTTCTCTAGTGACCCAATAAGTGAAAAGTGTTAACAAAGAACATTCCTTGTTCGTGAGTCAGTTTCTTTTTGGAAATGAGACAGTCAACATAAAAAAAAATGTTTTACACATGTCCATTATGCTTGTATACATCGGAAAGCTGGTCATCCTGTGAGAATTGTACTTTTGCTGATGACTATAATGAAAAGTGTAGATTATGCAATCCATGTAAATTGCATAAAGGATACGCTGTGCAAATTAAAGACTGTAATTCCTGTCTTTAAGAGATTTGTGACTCTCATACTAAAGGTATCTTATATTTCAATTGTCACTATGATAAATGTGATCAATGGGAAAATACTTACCATGACATGATTGCAAAAAACCCTAAACGTGAGTTCAGTTTCATTTTTAAGAGCCTGGTATCGTCACTGCTTAAAATTGTTTTGGGAAGAAGAACCTGGTCTACGCTTCAATTTTTGGAACAATAAAAGAGTCTGGTTTTTATGACATCGCAGTGAAGATACTGGCTACATTGATTATAACCCTACAGAATTTTATTTGGCTGCTACAGAAAGTGATTCTTCATATGAGGATATCATGTGTGACATTGCTTCAAATAAGTAAGTGGAAACACGTGAATTTTATAATATGAATAAGAATAGTATTATTGACTTAAAGAGATTTAATAAAAATGAATTTACAATATATTATAGAAAATATGACCCTGACTTTGCATGCCAAGATGAATACAAGTTATATCCTGACGACCTGCTGCCCCTTATCGGTTCTGATGATTACCTATAAGTAGAAGAAGAAATCTAAAGAACACAGTGTTTTGTCCATGCACATTTTATTAATTAACAAATTTACATATATTTTTAAAGCATTTCATTCTTTAGGCACCGAAATTTATATTATAGAGGTAGGAAAGAGTATTTTCAACTAGAAAGTCGTTCAATCACGGATTCTCGTCAAAAATCTGGAGGAATTAACGGAAAGTATGTCCGCAACATCGGAAATAAAATATAATATTGCATGAAAGCCACAGTTTTGGTTTATACATCTTGTACCTGCTTTTGATTTTGAATGATAGATTTTCCACTTTGCTCAAGGAAACTTTTAATGTGGGTGTGTAGAATGTATACGTTAGGCCAAGAGGATCGAAAAATTCTCTATTCTTTCTTGTTTCAAAGATTCATAATTAATGCCCCGTCTTTACAGTTGATGGACTGCAATTAAAAATGATAAGGATATTATTAACATATTTAATATGCCCCAGGAAATCCGAAGTTATGCAACAGGATTTTTATTTAGACATGTAAGGATCCATACTGAATACATTGATTATTTTATTCGTGTTCATGGTGCCAAGTCTAATAGAACATTCCCACCAGGGGTAATTTCCCAATAGGTTTCAAATTGATTTAGCGAGATTAATGCAATACTTTCTTCCAATGACTATGCTAAGCTAACTGTAAACGCACATTATCCGTTCGGACAATACTCATATCTTGAATACCGGACAAATCCAATACAATAACACCACGAGTTTTTGCAAACATTTCTTCGGTTATACCATTTTCAAATAATATTGAATCTCGATCTAGGGATTGCATTGTCAATTCATATAAGGCCCTGTAGGATTTATCAAAGGATAAATTGTAGAGTGGAATTCCATTTACTTTACATACAAGTGATGAAAGTCCAAACAGTTCAAATTTATGCGGAGAATTTTTCCATGATCCAACGGCACTAGCACTTTTAAAAATAGTCAATGTCAATTTTGATGGAATATCCCCATTGATAAAGGATGAATCGGTATAGGTACGCATACCCATAGCAATTTGGCATTGATTCTTCATTGTATGAGGCACGAGCAATTTTACACTATTTCTAGAGGCTCTTAATTTTTCAATTGCCAAGGCAACAGAACTTGTAACTTGTTGTTTTTGTATATGAAGTATTGCCGACGTGAAAAAGACTGTAACATCAGGCGCAGCGTCCAGTAATTTTCGTAAAATAAAATTGGAAGGCGGAAGTTGTAGCTTTATATAATATTTAAATTGGGAGGTAGCCATTGAGGTATATTAAATACTTCATGATTTAGTTTACCAACTAGATGGAAATCTTTAGTTGTCTCATCTCTAAGGATGTTGCTAGTGTCAGTGTTTCTTTTATATTCATATCTAATAACTATACAACGCAGGAGCTTATAAGACATTGGAGTCATCAATATGAAATGTATATAACTTGCATAGTTTGAAAAATTATTGCTCATGCTCACCAATTCTCCATTTATGTAGACACATATTTGTCTTAACTAATTATGTAGTACACAATTTTCATAGGATAACCCCTCGGCTGCACTTGGCTTTTCATTTGTATATTTTTAATAATGACTTGTAAATATATAAATTTTGAAGTCAAATCTATGAAATAATATTCATTGCAATAAACTTGAAAATGGACATTTTCATAGAGCGTTGTTGCGGATAAAAATGTTCATAGTATCATTGTTTTACACTGACATATACATTTTCTGCGTTGAAAAGACTTAGAGATGAGTTGACTGAAGGATGAGGTTCTTTATGTGGTAGATATGCCACTGTCTATGGAAAAAATCCCTTTTCGATGTTTTTCCTTTCTTTTTAGACGCTTTATGTTTCCGAACAAGGTTGACACTGATGAGTGATGAGGTCTTTCGCACCCTTTTCAAACCTTTTCCGCTTTGTCGTGATTTCAATCGGTCACCAAGGGATCACGCGCTGGATCTAAGATTTTGTGGAACAATTCCTTGAAAATTCTTCCCAGACCCCCAATCATGTAGTGCAGAGGACGAGAAATCTGCGGCAACCGGTGCAATATATTTTTGTGCCAGGGGTAGGACAAAGCACAACAGCTTGGCAAACTAATTGCCAAGACCGTGGCCAAACATTGTCAAACGACCCCTATAATAGTCCATTCTATAAACCAACTGTCGTGGTCAAAGATTAGCAACATAGCAATCAATATCAGGACAAACAAAATGAGTTTTATTAGTTATTTCACTGAATGAGTCGACAATGAAATGTAATCGCAGCCAAACCTTTAGTTATGGCTGGAGGATCACCCAATGCACTTCTTAATGTTAACTGACAGAGCTCCAAATTTGAAGTGTTCACAGGAATGTATTGACGGTGCTTTATATTGTAGTGATGAATAAGGTCATTAGAGGTTTTTTGGTCTCGCAGCAGGGGGATATTATATTAGCATTACCAACTCTTGATGTCTCGACGAAGGATGCTTAGAGAAATATACAACTTTTCGAGGAGTATCAGGGTGGATACTCTGTGAAAATGACACAATCCATGCCACTAGCGTTTCCAGCACTTTTACCATTTATTATATTATGATTAAAACCAAGAACATCTCTTAGAGTATCGTTGAGAATAACCTTTTCATTGTCATTGGATAAACTAATGTAGATCTTACTCTCTTCCATTGAATAGTTGAATGAAAGACACCATTTTTACAAGCGGAAATTCTTCTATTGATAGCACTACACAAATCATTCATGCTACCAAATTCCTTGTATGATAATTTGACAAAGGCATATTCATATGAATTGATCTTTTTAATCTGTTGATTGTTAAGGAGTGGCAAATCATGTGGTCTATTTTTTATGTCATTTTTACTATTTCTCTTAGGATATCATATGTACTTCTAAGAATACAATCTACAAAAGGAGCTTAATACCTTCCCTTTAAATTAATGGCATGGGAAAGTTTTATCCAAAAATCGTTCATTTTATTCAAACCATTGTAGAGTGGATCGGAGATGTTGAACATGAATGTCCGATAGAAATCATTACACATTATGAATGTCCTCAGCAGGTATCCACGAATTAAAATCATAGTTGTATAATAACCAGCGAACAAGAAACTGTCACTTATCCTGTCGAGTTCGAGTCTTGAATACCTTTTCAATTTGATAGATTTGACTATTTTCAACTTTTTGTAATTCTTAATCATACCGCCAAGAATTTCATCATCAATCGTCATCATTAATGGTCTTGGCAAACCAATTGCCAAGACAGTAACCAGACATTGACAAACGACCCCTGTAATAGTCCATCTTATGATCTAGAATTCGTGGCCCAAGAGTAGCAACATTGCAATCAATATCAGGACAAACAAAATGAGTTCTATTAGCAATCTCACTGAATGGGTCGACAATGACATGTAATCACAGCCAAACCTTTTTGTTATTGCTGGAGGATCACCCAATTCACTTCTTAATGTTAACTGATAGAGCTCCAAATTCGAAGTATTGACTGGAATACATTGAAGGTGCTTTATATTGTAGTGTTGAATAAGGTCATTAGAGGTTTTTTCGTTCAAGAACACGCAAGAGAGGGACAGTGTCATTAGCAACTCTTGATCTCTCGAAAAAGGATGCGTAAATAAATAAACAACTGTCCGAGGAGAAGCCGGGTGGATACTCTGCGGAAATGACACGATACATGTCACTATTGCTTCCAGCACTTTTACAATTGATTATATTATGTTTAAAACCAAGAACATCTCTAATATTATCGTTGAGAATATTTCTAGACTATTAAAAAGGGCACTAGCCATTTCAATTTCCAATCGAATGAATTTTTTTTCAAGTTCCTACGACAACGCGTTCTATAAAAAACCTTATATGTCCCCAGGGCATAACTTACAATCCTTGCCCTGAGGGCTGTGTGGGAGTGTACTCCTCAAAAACATGATTTCTATGTGGAAATCAACTACGCTGAACAAAATGGTAATCTAAAAATTTTGATTGGATGTTTTTAGGGAAATGCTGGGCGTGAGAGGGGGTTTAGTTGCCTTCCAATCACTTTCGACTATTAAAAAGGGCACTAGACCTTTGAATTTCCAATCGAATGAGCACTTTTTCAAGTTTCTATGACAAAGATTTCAATAAAAACTGAAATGCCCCCAGGGCATACCTTATAACCCATGCCCTGAAAACTGTGGGGGGAGTGTCGATTCAAGCATCAAGCATCGATTTTTACTATAGGAAGATAATCAATGTGATTTTCACAGTCTGTTTTCCTTTTTTCTTCTTTTTCTTCTCTTTTCCTCTTTTCTTTCGTTTTCATAGCATGATTGGAAATTCCAGAAACCTGCAAGTTCAAAAATACTTTTTTTTGGATATATATATATATATATATATATATATATATATATATATATATATATATATATATATATATATATATATATATATATATATATATATATATATATATATATATATATATATATATATATATATATATATATATATATATATATATATATATATATATATATATATATATATATATATATATATATATATATAAAATCAACGGACCAGAGCTCAGTCGGGCATAAAATTATTATCAGTCTACCCCTTCCCATAAACTATATCTTTTTTACATTTATATTAACCACAGATTGCTGGACTCAACCGAGGCAATTAGCTAGGAAGTGGTAGTCTTTCAATTTCGCGTTAAGCAGAGACTTGGCAGGATGTGGTCCATAGTTTAATAAAAAGTGGCATTCGTAAATTGTTGTATTTGCGTCTTAATATTTTTACTAAATTCCAAATTGACTTAATAAGAAGGCTTCACCACAATACTCCCCATTTAAAGAAGAGTTGCTTTATGATCAAATATATGCCCTGTCCTTTTTTTGTTCCAAGGACATCAATTTTGAAATTTATCCTCATTTCTCTTTTTCTCTGTTTCTAAGACTGGAAAATTCTCGTTTTACCCTCATTCTCATATGCATCTTTTGTTTTTGCTTGACCCCCAGTGGCTTAAGAATTATGTTAGTGGTTCTGCTTAAATTAGATTTAAAGTTATATTTGAAACGTTTATAAATTATTTGAGTTTAAATTTAATTCCCATTAATTATTTAATTTATCTGGGTGATGTGGTTGATATACCGTTTATTTTTCGGGGATTAGAAATGCCTTGGATAAATTACAAATAACAATTTTTGGTTTTTAAATTTTCATATATTTTTCCAGCACAAAGCATTTTCACATTCTGTTAAGCAGAAACTTGCCAGGATATGTTCTTTATCTTAATAAAAAGTTGCATTTCTAAACTTTTGTGTTTGCGTCTTAACATTTTTACTAAATACCAAATTGACTTAATTAGAAGGCTTCACCACACAAACTGTAAGTACGGAGCGACCAGGCGAAATAGTAACCGAAACTCTGAAAACAGAAAAGTATACATCAAAACAACTGAATTTTTATGCTGATTCTAAATATATAAGATTAATGAAGTTGAATTTTACACTTATAAAGCTACGAGCCTTATAAAAATTGCCTCATTTTCGAAAAAGTGGAGTGGGACATCCACTAAAAGTAAAGGAATCATATTCAAAATCACACCATCAGATTCGGCGTACAAGGGAACCTTACTGTAGAGGTTTCCAGCTCCCATCTGCAAAAATGTGTTGAATTTTTGTATTTTTTACCAAAAGAAATATCACGGATGCGTGTTTATTTTATTTCTTTATTTTTAATTTTTTGTTCGTCCCATGAATAATTGTACCGAATCAATAGCCCTAGAACATCAGGGAAGGGTTCATTTGAATACAAATTTAAAGTTTTAGTGTTCTTTTTAACTAACGAAAAAGACTGGAGGGTAACTAGCCCCCTCCCACGCCTATTTATTTCCTAAAGTGGTCTGATCGAAATCTTGAGGTAACCATTTTGTTCAACATAGTTGAAGCATCTAATATATATTTCTTTGGGGATGACATGACCCCCCACAGCCCCCGGGGAAAGGGCTGGAAGTTACGAAATTTGGCCATTGTTGACATAAAATAATCTATCTGTTATTGGGAAGTATATAGACATTTTTACGAGCCTTCCAGGTGAAATTTTGCAAGGGGGGGGGATTTTCCTAGAATTCATATACGAAATTTGTTTCATTTATCTTAATTTCTCTTTCGTGACTTAATTTTACATTTGGAGATGTTCTGGGGCATTGTCCGAGGATTTTTTTTTCAGCAGGGTTGGAATTCTCTTGGGGATTTTGCTGTGGAGAGGGGGGGGGGACTAGAGGTTTTTCTGCGGTAGAAATTCTTCATGGTGAAATTTTCTGAAGGAGGAATTTTCAATTGGGGGGGGGGGATTTACCAGAAAACTACTTGTTATTTCCCACAAAAATTTTTTACAATAAGCGCAGATCTATTCTTCTATGGTATCCATGTTCCATGTATTCTACGAATATGTTCTTCCAAGTGAATGGACATTAAGAGGCAACCTTTGCTTCCACAGGCACCTAAAAAGCCTCTAATTTTAATAAAAAAATTGGGTCGCAAAAATGTGCTTTGAGTTCTAGGGCAACCTCTCCCCCAGCAACAAGATCCAATTGCCTTTTTCCCTCCCCAACAGTTGGTGTATATCTATGCAGTACTGCATAACTGGTAGCAGTTCTGTATCTAAGAAAGAATAATTTATTTGGATAGTGTATACGTACGTTTAAGGACTAATGCATCACCACATTACAGTATGGCTTTTGACACTGTTTGGCTACGTATACAGGTTTTCAATGGCGCTAAATGGATCGACTATCTCATAATTTTCGCCCGATAGCAATTTGGCCCTATCTCGGCTAATATTTTTTGGCATCATGAATTGGGAGAAGTCGGCACTTTCCTGTTAGGCAATTTCTTTGCTTCTTAAAAAGGGCAGTAAAAGTTTGAATTTCCGCTCGCATACGCCCCCTCTCAATATTCTATAACCACTGGATTTATATAACCATTCATGGGGAAAACAGCAACAAATGCACCTGCATGACTAACTTACTTAGAACGAAAAAAATAAATTTCTGTTTTTGTTTTACCCTCCTCTTTTTTTGTTAAGGTATGCAATTCCTTTCCGACCTTCTATCCAAAACAGATCCCATATGCATCTGTGAAAAGTGTGAGCAATAAAGTGTGTTTCAGAAAAGGGGAAATTATAATTTAGCATTTGCATTCAGAGTTGATGGAAGTGTGACAAAGCATTATCCTTTTATCTGCAATAGCGTCTGCTTGTTTAATTTTCTATTTCACACTTTAATTCAATTCTATTTCCATCTTTTTTTAATGCTTGCTTGATTCACCCATTTAATAAAGTGCAATAACTCAGTTACTTATCTTGCAGTCGCCGAGGGATATGCGGTTTTAAAATCGGAAGTACTTTTTTGTATCTGAGTTTTTTTTATAGTTACGGAATTGAAGCAGTTCCAATATTATTCCTGCAGGCTCCAGTCAACTACATAGACATTAAAAACTAACCTACTGAGATAGAAAGTAGAATGTTAGTAGAGTAGTACCTTATACTTCTATAGGACTACGTTCCTTCCCATGCTATTCTATAGGACTAAGTTCCTTCCTGTGCTATTTGCTTGGTTTACCTTCCTTGGCACCTTTCCAGAGCATGTACTTATGGATTTCCTTGCCTTATGTTCCTTCCTGTGCTATTTGGGTGGATTACGTTCCTTGGAACCTTTCCAGAGCAGTACGAGTGGGAAGTCCTCACTGGTTCCTGAAGTCTGGCTTGTTACACGAGTGTGTTTTATTTCTACGTTTACATGGACGCTAGTATTAGAATTTTTTTATTGTTATTTCCACAAAAGGATAAGGGCTTGACGAATTGGACAATCCGAATAACCTTATTTGAAGATTAGGGAAAAAACAGAGTTAAATAACATTTGTAAATTGAATTGTTTAACGATGGAGAAAAAGGGTTAAAGTGATTAGCAGTTAAGGTAACCTCAATGGTGTTTGAACAGTGGTGTCAGCTTAAAATAGGGTTTAACGTGATAATATACTAAAAGTTGATACTAAGAGAAATGTAACTGGCAAGAAAAGAATTTTAATAATGCATAGCTTTACTTCTTTGATGTGTTCTATAAAATACACAAGTGGCGTTTGGACAGTGTTGTCAGTTTAAAATAAAGTCTAACGTTATAGTATACTAAAAAGTTGATACTAAGAGAGATGTAGATGGCAAGAAAATAATTTTAATAATGAAATTCAGAAAAAACCTTAGAAATCCTTGCAAATCAAGTAGTAAGGTGTATTTGAGTCCGAACCATCAAGGTTCATAAGAACCAATGAGCCTAACCAGCAGAGACATCACCCCCCCCCAAAGGTACCCTATCCCCAAACTCGAAGGGCGCCCCCTCCCCTCCAACTTTTTGGCCCCCTCCCCCCATTTTTGGATTTTTTTTTTTTAATTTTTTTTTTATTTTTTTTAACATGATATATTTTTTCAGCTTTTTTTTTACATGTCTTCGAATGAGATGAAACATACTTAAAACAAAACAAAAAAATCATAGTTACATTCTATTGATTTTTCAAAGTTCATTTGGGTTTTTTTTCGTTGAAATACAAGAGTTAGAATTTTTCATTACTGTTTTCTTGTGGTTTACATTGTCAAACCTAAATTCTCATGATTTTACTTAGTTCCTTTTTTATTTATTTTCTTGAGAAACAAAGGTTTGACTTTATCAGTGGCGTTTTGTCGGGGTTTATATTGACAAAGTTACATTCTCTTCATTTTTCAAAGTTTATTTTGGATTTCTTTCATTGAAATGCAAGAGTTGGAATATTTCAGTAGTGTTTCTTATGGTATACCTTGTCACAGTTACATTCTCAGGATTTTTCAAAGTTCATTTTGGATTTCTTTCGTTTAAATACAAGAGTTTGAATATTTCAGTAGTGTTTTGTTATGGTTTACATTGTCACAGTTACATTCTATTGATTTTTCAAAGTTCAGTTTTAAATTTCGTTCGTTGAAATGTGAGAGTTGGAATATTTCAGTAGTTTTTTGCTATATTTTACCTTATCACAATTACATTCTCTTGATTTTTCAAAGGTCATTTTGGATTTCTTTCATTTTAATGCAAGAGTTGGAATAATTCAGTAGTGTTTTTTCGTGGTTTACCTTTTCACACTTACATTCTCTTGATTTTTGAATGTTAATTTTGTATTTCTTTCATTGAAATGCAAGAGTTGGAACATTTCAGTAGTGTTTTGTCATGGTTTACCTTGTCACAGTTACATTCTCTTGATTTTTCAAAGTTCATTTTGGATTTCTTTCGTTGAAATACAAGAATTGGAATATTTCAGTAGTGTTTTGTTATGGTTTAACTTTTCACAGTTACATTCTCTTGATTTTTCAAAGTTCATTTTGGATTTTATTTCGTTGAAATGCAAGAGTTTGAATATTTCAGTAGTGTTTTGTCGTGGTTTACCTTGTCACACTTACATTCTCATGATTTTTCAAAGTTCTTTTTGGATTTATTTCGTTGAAATGCAAGAGTTGGATTATTTCAGTAGTGTTATGTCGTGGTTTAACTTGTCACACTTACATTTTCTTGAATTTTCAAATTTCATTTTGGATTTATTACATTGAAATGCAAGAGTAGGAATATTTCAGTAGTGTTTTGTTATGGTTTACCTTGTCACAGTTACATCCTCATGATTTTTCAAAGTTCATTTTGGATTTCTTTCGTTGAAATGCAAGAGTTGGAATATTTCAGTAGTGTTTTGCTATGGTTTACATTGTCACAGTTACATACTATTGATTTTTCAAAGCTAATTTTTGGATTTATTTCGTTCAAATGCGAGAGTTGGAATATTTCAGTAGTGTTTCGTTACGGTTTACCTTGTCACAATTACATTCTCTTGATTTTTCCAAGTTAATTTTGGATTTCTTTCGATTAAATGCATGAGTTGGAATAATTCAGTAGTGTTTTGTTGTGGTTTACATTTTCAAAGTTACATTCTCTTGATTTTTAAAAGTTCATTTTGGATTTCTTTCATTGGAATGCAAGAGTTGGAATATTTCGGTAGTGTTTTGTCATGGTTCACATTGTCACAGTTACATTCTCTTGATTTTTCAAAGTTCATTTTGGATTTCTTTCGTTGAAATGCAAGAGTTTGAATATTTCAGTAGTGTTTTGTTATGGTTTACATTGTCACAGTTACATTCTATTGATTTTTCATAGTTCATTTTTGAATTTCTTTCGTTGAAATGGAAGAGTTGGAATATGTCAGTAGTGTTTTGTCGTATTTACCTTGTCACAGTTACATTCTATTGATTTTTCAAAGTTCATTTTGGATTTCTTTCGTTGAAATGCATGAGTTTGTCGGATATGTCGGGCAAAATTTTTTTATCAAGGAAATATCTGAATGCGTTTAAGGTATAGTACGAATGCCTTGCAAAAAACCCAAAAATACTATCAGAATGAATAAATTCTTTATCAACATCCGCTGTTGGATATGTAATTATGAAAACAATTGTAAGTAAGTAAAAAAGTAAGTAAGTAACAAACTCTTTCTTGAATTCACCTCTTGGATACACAATACAGAAATTTAATTCAGGAAATTATGAAAAGAATTGAACAAATTCTTTATTAACATTCATTATCGATTGATGACGCTTCCTAGACAGACAATACAGCAATTTCACAAAATCTAAGTATAAGAGTAATTAAATTCTATATCAACATCCATTTCTCGAACACATAGGAAAAAGTTGACAAAATCTAAGTGTTAGAGTCAATAAATTTTTTATCAACATCTTTAGTCAGATACCTCGGATAAAATTGACAGAATCTAAGTGTTAGATTGAATATTTTTTTTTATTAACATCCTTTGTCAGATACATGAAATAAAATTGACAAAATCTAATTTTCAGAACAAATAAATCCTTTAACAACATCCTTTATCGGATATGTCCTATAAAATTGACAAATTCTAAGTATTAGAGTGGCTAAACTCTATATAAACAACGCCTTCTCGAATATATCGAATGAAATTGAAAAAATATAAGTATCAGAGTGAATAAATTTTTTTATACCAATAACTATGTCAGATACACCAAATATAATTGACAAAATCTAAGTATGAAAATGACATGACAGAATGAATAAATGCTTTAACAACATCCTCTATTGGATATTTCGGATAAAATTGACAAAATCTAAGTATCAGAGTGACTATATTCTATATCAAAATTCTTTTCTCAGATACATAGATAAAAATGACAAATTCTAAATGTTAGAGTGAATAAACTTTTTTATCAACATCCTTTGCCAGATACATCGGATAAAATTGACAAAATTTAAGTATCAGAGTGAATAAATTCATTATCAACATCCTTTGTCGGATATGTCGGATAAAATTGACAAAGTCTAAGTATCAGAGTGACTAATTTTTTTTAACAACATCCTTTTCCAGATACATCGAATAAAATTGATAAAATATAAGTGTCAGAGTGAATAAATTTTTTTATCAGCATCCTTTGTCAAATACGGTGACAAGATAAACCATAACAAAACACTACTGAAATATTTGAACTCTCGCATTTCAACGAAAGAAATTCAAAAATGAACTTTGAAAAATCAATAGAATGTAACTGTGACAATGTAAACCATAACAAAACACTACTGAAATATTACAACTATTGTATTTTTATGAAAGATATCAAAAACTAACTATGAAAAATAAAGAGAAGGTAACTGTGATAAGGTAGAGCCCAAGAAAACACCACTGAAATACTCTAATTCTTGCATTTCACAGGAAGAAATCCAAAATTAATTTTGAAAAATCAAGAGAATTTAATTGTGACATGGTAAACCACTATAAAAAACTACTAAAAATTTCCAATTCTTGTATTTCATTGAAAGAAATCCAAAATGAACTTTGAAAAATCAATAGAATGTAACTATGATTTTTTTGTTTTTTTTTAAGTATGTTTCATCTCATTCTAAGACATGTAAAAAAAATTTGAAAAAATATATAATATTAAAAAAATAATAAAAAAAAATTAAAAAAAAATTCAAAAAAATTCAAAAATAATTCCAAAAAAAATGGGGGGAGGGGGCCAAAAAGTTGGAGGGGAGGGGGCGCCCTTCGAGTTTAGGGATAGGGGACCTTGGGGGGGGTTGCTGTCTCTGCTGGTTAGGGTCATTGGTGCTTATGATCCTTGATGGTTCGTACTCACATACACCTTACTACTTGATTTGCAAGGATTTCTACGGTTTGTTCTGAATTTCATTATTAAAATTATTTTCTTGCCATCTACATCTCTCTTATTATCAACTTTTTAGTATACTATAACGTTAGACTTTATTTTAAACTGACAACACTGTTCAAACGCCACTTGTGTATTATACAGAACACATCGAAGAATAAAAGCTATCCATTATTAAAATTCTTTTCTTGCCATCTACATCCCTCTTAGTGTCAACTTTTTAGTATACTATAACGTTAGACTCTATTTTAAACTGACGACACTGTTCAAATGCCATTGAGGCTACCTTAACTGCTAATCACTTTAACCCTTTCTCTCCATCTTCATACGATGCAATTCGCAAATGTTATCTAGCTCGGTTTGTTACCTATTATTCAAATAAGATCCTTCGTACAATCCAATTCGCGAATCCCTTATCCCTTTTTGCAAATGTCAATCAAACAATTCTGATTGTAGCATCCATGAAAACGTGGAGTTGAAGCAAACTTGTGTAACAAGCTAGAATTCAGGAACCAGTAGGGGATCCCCGCTCTTACTGCTCGCTTTATGGGTGTTGTCTCAAAAATCAGTCTGGTTGAAAACGTGGAGTTGAAGCAAACTTGTGTAACAAGCTAGACTTCAGGAACCAGTGAGGAATCCCCGCTCGTACTGCTCTGGAAAGGTGAAAAGGAACGTAATCCACCCAAATAGAACAGGGAGGACCATAAGGCAAGCAAACCCATAAGTACATGCTCTGGAACGGTGCCAAGGAACGTAAACCAAGCAAATAGCACAGGAAGGAACTTAGTCCTATAGAATAGAATGGTAAGGAACTTAGTCCTATATAATAGCAGGGGAAGGAACATAGTCCTAGAAGTATAAGGTACTACTCTACTAATGTTCTGCTAAATACCGCCTCTTGGCCTTCATGAGGATACAAATGGCAATTTTTCTCACAAGGCACTCTTTTTAAAACACGTTTTTAAATTTTTGGTTAATATGGACCGTGGTTCGTTCTTTACTAGGTTGCAGCAATTGCTGCAGCCATGATTGCTACTTATGTTGCTCTGAATATGTAATTGGCCGTTCTTATCATATGAAGCGCAAGACATATACGCGAGGTACAGTAATCAGCTGATAACTATTAATTGCCAAGGCTAGCGGTATATAATCAACAAATAAAAGTATTTTCATGAAAGTGTTTGAAGATAAGATAAAATGGGTATTCCAGTAATTATACCCGTTTTTGGGTAATTGATTCGAATCAAACAATAAAAGAGTTCCAGCAAATATTTTAGCTAGACAGCTGTGAAGTTGCGACAAAATTTATCAATCCAACCAAAAAAAAAAAAAAAAATGCATCAATAGGTAAGTAGCTCCTAGGCTGGCCCTTGTAGAAGGATATTCAAAATTTGCATTCAACTCTTATCACTCTACCAGGGTGTTTGAATAACAATGCACAACAGAGAACAATGGAGTTTCTTACATCCAAGAAACTTAGAAGCTTTTATTCATGAAAAACAATATTATTTTCTTTTGAAATCATTTGACTTCTTGTTGATAAAACACGGACTATCTTACAAGAAGCCATGAAGTGGATTTTCGAAAATAATAAATCCAGAATATGGAAAAACCGTTCAGTCGCTGTTTATATTTCATGAAACTTACTTATCTCAGGATTTTACAAACATGTAATTCGTATATTATATATCATGTGCTTACATTAAAAGTTGTCTTTGCTAATCTCAGCGCATGATATCTCTCCAGTTGGAGAAAGTAGCCCAGTGACCGTATTTTGGACTTATCTAGTCCGCGCGACTTTGTTTAATATTAGTACCTTTTTAGTTAAAAATTGTAGGGAAAATGTTTCTGATAATCTAACTTGAATATCTACACAAATAGGCTGCTTTTGCAGAGCATGGGTTTGCCTTGCTTTCCAGCAGTGTTTTGCTAAGATTAAATAAAAAAAACAAGTTTTTTTTAATTGAAAGTAAGGAATGACGTTAAAACTTGGAACGAACAGAAATTATTCTGTATATGAAAGGGGCTGTGCCCTCCTCAACGCCTCGCTCTTTACGCTAAAGTTTTTTATTGTTTAAAAAAAATAATAGTTGTGAGAACGTCAAACTGTAGCGTAAAGAGCGAGGCATTGAGGCGGGGCCCGCCCCTTTCATATAAGGAATAATTTCTGTTCGTTTTAAGTTTTAACGTCATTACTTGCTTTCAGTTAAAAGAAACTTGTTTTTTTTATTTAATTTTTGAATGTTTTTAAATTACTACAGGTTTTTATTCTGGTTTAACGTACACTCATAATTAAACAAAAGAGTGCATATTAATTTTAATTTTATTTGGTTAAATGGCTTTCTCGAAAGTAGTTGAATTTTATTTGCGAATATTTATATCAGTAATAAATTAAAGTAACTTACGAATTAACTTACGTAACGAACTTCTATATTCATATATTTTTAATACGTATATTGGGGTGCTCGTCCCCTAGTCCATACCTCGCTCTTTAAGCTACAGTTCGAATTTTGTTCCAATTCTTTAAAAATGACCCCTTAATCACAAATCCCGTTATTTAGAATAAATACCTCTTATGAAAGTACTAAAAAATCTTTGGCTTAAAGAGCGAGGTATTGACTACCCTTTCATAGCAATGTCCCTTTCCCCATGAAAACTTTCTACATGGAAAGATCTTCCCCGAAAACCCCCGACCCCGCCCCTCCTACTACCGGAAAAAATCCTCCCTGAAAACGTTTGTATACTTCCTAATAACCAATACTATATGTTAACATTGGGTAAAGTTAATAACTTTCAGCCCTCTCCCCGGGGACTTCGGGGGATTAAGTCATCCTAAAGCACATAGTTATCATAATTTCAACCTTGCTGAAATGGCTATCTTAAAATTTTGATCAGGTGACTTTGGGAAAAAATGAACGTGGGATGGGGCCTAGTTGCCCTCCAGTTTGTTCGTCACTTAAAAAGGGCACTAGAACTTTTATTTTCTGTTCCAATGAGTCCTACCACTATATTCTAGGACCAGTGGGTCGATACGATCACCCCTTAAAAAAAAAAACAAAAAAAAGAAAGAAAAAAAACACGCATCCATGGTCTTTCTTCTGGCAAAAAATGCAAAATTCCACATTTTTGTAGATAGGAGCTTAAAACCTCTACAGTAGGGTTCTCTGATACGATGAATATGATGGTGTGGTTTTCATCAAGGTTCTATAACTTTTAGGGGGTCTTTCTTCTTTTTTCAAAAATCAGCCAAATTTTCTCAGGTGCGTAACTTTTGATGGGTAGGACTAAACTTGATGAAAATAATATATTTGAATTCAGCATTGAAATCTGATTCTTTTGTGTATCTATTGGTATCAAAAACCCGTTTTCTAGAGTTTCGGTTACCATTGAGCGGGATCGCTCCTTACTTACAGTTCGTTACCACGAACTGTTTGAAAAAACTAAACTTTTCTGTATTTAGGAGTTTTTTGTTTTACTTAACAATCATTAAAATTGCAGATCTAGTTTTGAATTACATACAAAAGTTTCTACATCCAAACAGAAAGAGATGACAGTTAAAGTAATCGTATTAATCTTATTTATCACATGTAATTTGTTATTACATGCCATTTTTCAAACAGTTCGTGGTAACGAACTGTAAGTAAGGAGCGACTCCGCTCAATGGTAACCGAAACTCTAGAAAACGGGTTTTTGATACCAATAGATACATCAAAAGAATCAGATTTCAATGCTGATTTCAAATATATACCTTTCATCAAGTTTAGTGCTACCCATCAAAAGTTACGCGCCTGAGAAAATTTGGCTGATTTTCAAAAAAAGGGGGAAAGACCCTCTAAAAGTTATAGAACCTTAACGAAAATCACACCGTCATATTCAGCGTATCAGAGAACCCTACTGTAGAGGTTTTAAGCTCCTATCTACAAAATTGTGGAATTTTGCATTTTTTGCCATAAGAAAGATCATGGATGGGTGTTTTTTTTTTTTTTTTTTTTTTTTTTTTTTTTTTTTTTCAGGGGTGATCATATCGACCCAGTGGTCCTAGAATATCGTGGGAGGGCTCATTGGAACGCAAATTAAAATTTCTAGTGCACTTTTTAAGTGACCAAAAAATGGAGGGTAACAGAGCCCCATCCCATGCTCATTTTTTTCCCAAAATTACACAATCATAATTTCAAGTGAACCATTTAATTCAGCTCGATCGAAAATATGATAACAATGTCTTTTAGGATGACTTAATTCCTCAAAGTACCCAGAGGGGGGGCTGACATTGGGTCCCCCGGGGGGACCCAATGTTAACATATAGTATTGGTTATTTGGAAGTATACAGAAGTTTTCAGGACGGTTTTTTTCTTTTAGTGGGGGGGGGTCGGGGGTTAGGTTGGAGGATCTGTCCATGAAGGAAGTTTTCATGGGGGACGGGAAATTGCCAGGAAGGGGGCGCCGGACTTGCCTGCATTATTTATTGGTTATTGGGAAGTATACAGATATTTTCAGGAAGGATTTTTTTCTGGAGGGTGGGGCTGGAGGAGGGGTTACTCGGGAGAATCTTTCCGTGTAGGATGTTTCTTTGGGGTAAGGGACATTTCTATGAAGGGGGCGCCGGATTTCCAAGCCTTATTTAAAAATCGATCAGAAATTAAATTTAAAAAAAAAACAAGTTTTTTCAACTGAAAATAAGAACCAACATTAGAATTTAAAACGAACCGAAATTATAATATATATGAGGGGGGTCTCACCCCAGTCCATACCTCGCTCGTTACGCTACAGTTTTTTTTAGTGCTTTCAAAAGAGCTATCTGTTCTAATTAAACGGCCTTTGTGATTCAGGGGTTTGTGAATTAAATTTTTTTTAACTTTCAACGTAAAGAGCGTGGTATTGACTAAGGGGAGAACCCCTCATATACGTAATAACATATACGTAATAAGAAAAGAACAATAAAAAAACAAGCGATACGGCTCAATAGCAATCGAAACTTTTAAAAACGGAATTTTGATGTCAATAAATGTATCAAAAGAATGGGTTTATAATGCTGATTCTAAATATATAAATTTTGTTAAGTTTAGTATTACTCATCAAAGGCTACGAGCCTGAGAAAATTTACTGGATTTTTGAAAGAGGGGGGAAATATCCACTAAAAGTGAAAGGATTTTAATGAAAATCACACCGTCAGATTCAGCGTATCAGAAAACCCTATTACTTAGGTTTCAAGCTCATATCTGCAAAAATCTGCAACTTAGCATTTTTTGCCAGAAGAAAAATATACGAATACAGAAGTTAGTTACGTAAGTTAATTTGTAAATTACGTCATAACCAAATTTAGAGACAGCCATTCAGCAAAAGAAAAGTAAAATTTTATGCAAATTTTGTTTACTTATTCAATGACGGTGAGCCAAAATAATAGCTGCATTAACTAAAAAACGATCAGAAATAAAAAAAAAACAACACGTTTTTTAAACTGAAAGTAAGGAGCGATATTAAAACTTAAAACGAACAGAAATTATTCCGTATATGAAAGGGGCTGTCCCCTCCTCAACGCCTCGCTTTTTACGCTAAAGTTTGACTCTGTATCACAACTTTATTTTTTAAAACAATAAAAAACTTTAGCGTAAGGAGCGAAGCGTTGAGGAGGGGACAGCCCCTTTCATATACAGAATAATTTCTGTTCTTTAAGTTTTAATGTCGCTCCTTACTTTCAGTTTAAAATCTTGTTTTTTTTATTTAATTTATAAAATGTTGTGGAATATTTAATGTTTTTCAAACTCTATTAGAAATTATGATTATTTAAACAAACAAAACTTTGTAAATAATGTAAAAGCTAAATGATTTGAAAATTTAGTTATAGCTCACCATGTTGCAGCGTAAAAAACCAAGGCAAGTAGTAAAGAACGAGCCACGGCCCAAAGTAACCAAAAGTAAGATATTGGCCCGTGTATTCCTTTTAACACTAGATATACTTATGATATGGGACATGCTAGCTATTTCGTCGTAAGACACAACTGGTAGCGGTAATTCTACATAAAAATCAACTTAGCTATAAATTAAGTACATAATTTAAGTTAGATAATGAAAACCGTTAAGGGTATTGAACAGTTAGTAATTAGCGGCTGTCACGAATAATTGATACTGTAGAAAGCAGACATCCAAAAAGAACTTATATGTTACCATGAATGCCCGAATCCCTTTTAATGGCCCGTGTATTCCTTTTAATGCTAGATATGCTTAGGATGTGGGACACGCTAGCTGATTCGTCGTAAGACACAACCGGTAGAGGTAAAGCTACATAAAAATTAACTTAGGTATAAATAAAGTACATAATTTAAGTTAGATAATGAAATCCTTTAATGGTGATGAACAGTGAGTAAAGAGTGGGTATCACGAATAATGAAAACTCTAGAAAACAGACATCCGTAAAGAATTTATATGTTATAGTGAATGTCGCAAAATTGGTGAATTTCGACATTCCCCGGTGAATATCCGAAAATATTTTTTTCGCCTTGGATTTAGTCAGCGTTGCAATTCAATTTTTTCAGTTTTGTGCAAGGTTTGATGGTGACAGGTTAGGTTAGATTGGGTTAGGTTAGATTAGGTTTTTAACCCATTTCTGAGATTTACCACTTAATTTAACCTAACCCATTCTAACCTAACTTTAATTTTTACCATCAAGGCTTCCGTAAGACTGAAAAAGTTAATTCGCAAAGCTAATTGAGTCCAAGCAGGGAAAAGGGAATTTCGGACATTCACCGGTGAATGTCGATATTAACCAGATTTCACACATTCACAGTAACATATTCAAAGCAAGTACCCACTTCTTGTGCGCACTTTTCTATAGAAAGTTATTAGCGCCAGAGTCTTTATAAAACATTAGACAAAGAAACTTGTCTTCCTTGCCAAAAGAAGAAAAAATAGCCTAATATTTATATAAGGTTTCACAACCAAACCGGTCACTATTAGGACTACAGTTTCTAATATTTTCAACTAAAAATGATTGATATCTGATGACTGATTAAGGTAGATATGTTATGACAAAATTTAAGGGGCCTTCCCCTTTTCCTTCCCTAAGAACGTTTGATTCAGTCCTGGCCCCTGCAAGCATTAATAGGCCAACAGTTCATACTTCCTATCATATCACGTTGAAGATCTGTTCGGGTAGATTTCACGATGACAAGAAGTTAAAGACCACTCGACAAAGGTCAGAACGGAAACAAACTCCCAAAATATACAGCCAAGACACTTTTCCGTGAACCACACCATTATCACATCTATCGACGAAAAAGCCAAGGTTTATGAACAGCATTTGTTTTCTTTTAATTTTGAACTACGGATGCAGAAAATTTGAATAGACAGGACAACTTTTGTTCCGAGCTTTCAAGTTTTCTTTTTTCAAAAGATTCTGCCTTAAATCTTAACTCTGAGTGGTTAAACACAAATTTTATGTTTGAAAGTTGAACAACGCTCAACTCCAGAAATGAATGGGATACATAACTGACAATGGAGTCCTTCTTACTGCGGATTTTACACACGAATATTACTATGATGTGGCCTAAGCATTACTCTTACTTCTGACCTTATTTGGTCATTATTTGGCTCGTAAACAAATTTACGAGCCTGAGAAAATTTGCCTTATTTTCAAAGAAAGGGGAAACACCCCCTAAAAGTCATAGAATCTTAATGAAAATCCCACCATTAGATTCAGCGTATCAGAAAACCCTACTGTTGAAGTTTCAAGCTTCATCTGCAAAAATGTGGAATTTTGAATTTTTTGCCTGAAGAAAGATCACGGATGCCTGTTTATTTGTTGTTTTTTTTCCATGAGTGATCGTATCGACCCAGTGGTCCTAGAATATCGAGAGAGGGCTCATTCGAACTGAAATTAATGGTTCTAGTGCACTTTTTAAGTGACCAAGAAATTGGAGGATAACTAGGCCCCCTCCCACGCTCATTTTTCCTCAAAGTCTCCCCATCAAAATTTTGAGATAGCCAGTTCAGCATAGTTAAGCATAGTAAAAAAATCAGGGCTGCAAGTTATGAATTTTGCCCATTGTTTCCATATAGTGTTGGTTATTTGGAAGTATACAGACGTTTTCAGGGGGAATTTTCCTGGTGGGGTAGGGGGAAGATGTTACGTAGGAGTATCTTTCCATGAAGGAAGCTTTCATGGGGGAAGGGATATTTCTATGAAGGGGTACCAGATTTCCCAGCATTATTTAAAAAAGATCAAATATTAAATTAAAAAAACAAGTTTTTTCAACTGAAAGTAAGGAGCCACATTAAAACTTGAAAAAACAGAAATTATTAAGTATATGAGGGGGTTTGCCCCTAGTCAATACCTCGCTCTTTACGCTAAAGTTTCTTTTAGTACTTTCAAAAGAGCTATTTATCCTAATTAAACGGCCTTTCTGATTCATGGGCAATTCTTACAGAATTGAAACAAATTAACTTTAGCTTTAGCTTAAAGAAAACTTTAGCTTAAAGAGCGAGGTATTGGCTAGGTTGTGAACTCCCTCATATACCTAATAATTTCTGTTCGTTTTAAGTTTTAATGTTGATCCTTACTTTGAGTTGAAAAAACTTCTTTTTTTTTATTTAATTTAAACTTAAGACCGGCAGAAATAAAGTTGCATAATAATTCAAACTTAAAACACCCAAAAATTACTATCATGAAGTAAATGAAACCCAATACAAACAAAAATTAAATAAATAATTACATCTAACATAAAGAAAACACTAATATAGATGAATAATTAAATCCCAAAATGAGTGAAAATTTAAATGAAAAGTCAATTCAAACTTAAAGCGAACAAAAGTTACTAGACAGCAGCTATTACCAACCCCAACCCCTTTCCCCTAAAGTATATATATATTTTGAAAGTGTGCTCTAATTTTTCAAACATTAACGAACAATGTTTGTATGTATTCTGAAAGTGTACTTTAACTTTTCAAATATCGATGAAAAATAAAAATGAATCACTGGAAAGAATTAATGAAAATAAAATGAATCTTTAGTATATAACGGTATTGATTTCTCGAAATACGTCCAATTCCAATTCTTATTTAGCAGTAATCTTTTTCTTTTGAAACGTTATAATGATAAGAAAACATTTCAAATATATTTTGTTTTCAATAAAACAATAAAGGGTCTGTGGGGGTCATGTCATGCCTGGAGGCCTTGTTATTTGACTTTCAAACTATTTCAAACTAGTTTATTCAGGAAAGTAAATGGAATGAAATTTACCATTCTTTTCTTCTTCGTTACCTTGTCCCTATAACTAAAAACACTTATTTCCCATCACTTGTCATCACTGAGCTGAAGAGTGCTTTTCACAAAAAAAAAGAAAAAAAAAAAAAAAAGGCTGCATCTCATTGTCCTATGTAGGTGGTGGCTATCACCTCCTTTCCTACCCATCTCTTTGAGTTAAATTTTAACGTTTTTATCTCACTATAATGAGAATACATGTTCTGACACAAGAGCAATAGGATAAAATGTTTGTTTTGTTTTTTTTATCTCAAAGCTGTGTCAAAGAAAGGCCTCTTTTGGTTTTATTTGCTTTAAAAAATGAAATGTGTGCTCCAATGGTTTGAAATCCATCGGTAGACGAGAGATTTACCAACAGATTACCAACTGGCTAAATTTTTTACATTAAAACCGATTGTCAGGAAATACTTTGTCAAATTTTTGCGTGAAGAGCGGGGACTTATGGAGCAACAGGACAGTCCATTTATAAGATGATTTTTGGTCATTTTAACCTTTAAACGAATACTTTTATAACTTGTTCTTACATTTAATTAAAAGTAGGAATTCAAGGAGAAACCATAGTGAAAGTTGTAATAGTAAAAGTACTATCAAGAAACTCAATTCACGTTGCTGTTGTTCTAACTTCGAGTAAGAACAGTTATACCAACGAAAGTAATCAATCATCGTGAAAAGAAAAAAAATCCTGAGATAATTGAATATGTGCGTCAGCAAATGAGTTCCAAAAAGAATTGAGAATGGTCGTTTGTTCATGTCTTGGAATTAGACTGATTATGCCATATCGTATTTCTCCTGAGACCGAAGCCTGCGATGAACCCATTCCTGTTTTGACAAGATCATGTCGATCGTCAAGGGTTAGTGTACAACTGAAGAAAGATCTTGCGGTTATTCAACTACCAATTAATGTTTTGGATGGTTACCCTGTGTCTGGTAAGTGATAATACTATAACACTCTTCAAAAAGGCGTAAGACAATTTGCATTGGTTTCACAATTGCAGAATAAATTCCCATTAGCTTTTTTCACCTAGTATTTGCATAGTCATCAGTTTAAAGATTATGAATCAATTGATGGCAACAAAATTTAAGCCATCAAGCAATTCATGGTAACGATCTTCGAGTCATCGAACAACTCTTGTTGAAAAGCTGTAAGTAAGGAGTAGTTCCTGCTAATAGTGTCCAAAACTCAAAAAAAGAAAACGTACTAACTATATGAAAAGAATCAAATTCCTACGGGGATTGCAGTGTATAAAATTTATTATGTTAATAGCTTATGGAAAGGCACGAGCCTGAAAAAATTTGTAGGGTTTTAGAAAAAGGTGAAGATTCAGCCAAGAAAGAGAATTATCTTGATGAATATTAAACCACCAAAGTCAGCATACAAGCGAACGCTAGTACAGAGATTTCAAGCCTTTATCTACGCAAAAACAAAATTTTATTTTTTTTGAGGTTTTTATTTGCTAATCTTTGGGAGTGATTGAAGTATTGTTGTATAAATACTAAACTTAAATAAACAAAACAGGCGTTGAGGGGAGGAGGATTGTATTCTGCCTCATATTCAAGAAAGCCCAGGATCAAACAATTCATCAATATGAAACTGCAATTAAAAAGCAATCCTGCTCAATAGAAAACAAAACTCGCCCCCTAGTTCGTATTACAATTATTGCAACAGCAGAATCTACTATTTATGCGCATTCTAAATATACAAACTTTATTAACTTTGAGTTTTCTCATCAAAAGATATTATCATATGAAAATTTGAATGATCAAAAAAGAGGCTAAACACCCCAAAGAGGGGCGCAATCTTGCTAAAAACTAGGCAATCAAAGTCAAAATCTATGAGAAACCTCTTGTTACTATCTACAAAAATGCAAGATATAGCAATTTAACATGCGGAGAGCCAAAATGCTATTAAAAATTCGTAGAAATACTGAACGGTATTCATATAACCTATCAGTCTCGGAGGCTTGGCGCGTGATATACGGACGCTTGCAGTCTATAAAAATATACGGATACTATTGACTGTTTATCCAATAAAACTAACGGGCAAAACTAACATTACATGCTTGCGCACCAGCTACCAGGGCGAGTGCCAGTGGATTCTTTTATTGGGAGAGGGCAATCCAAACGAAAGCAATCCAAACAATCCAAACGAAAGCAATCCAATCCAAACTTTCTACAATATTAATTAATCTAGGAAGAACGTTGTTTGAACTGGTTAAATTTGGTCAAGATCATCTCAAGTGTGAACTCGGACAGATAATCAAGTAAATAACTTGATTTTATATTAATACAGTAATAAAGTTAAACTTAACTTTGTAGTGACTGTAGGGAGTAAATTTAACTATTTTGTACTTCTGTAACTCCAATTTTCATGTTACCTCTATAACTCGTTAACTTTATTAGTCGAATTTCATGTAGAATGAATTCTATAATTCGAACTATGCCTAAATCGAACTATACGTAACTCGAGGTAAAATCGTAGTCCCGTGAATTTTGAGCTAGTGAGAGTCGACCGTAGAATATGCCAAAGAGTATGGGTAGCTTGCAAGAGCGGGAAGTGTCAAATAAGAAACATCAGCCCCAGTTGGGAATTTTAGTGCAATAGCATGGCAAAATTAGTTTTATTACTGTAATTGGAAGAATCAGTGTTGTCATAAGTGTCTCATATCAATTTCTAAAGAAAAAAACTTGCGAAGTTTAAGAAAATGCCATAAGAACTGTATATTTTAGATAGCGCTGGTGATTTTCTTTTCCATGGCCAGCGCCATCTTCCGTTATTATAAGCTACCCATAGTATTTGGGTCATGCTATGTTTGTTTCCCCTGTTTGGCAGCCTCTTGGACTGAGGATAATAGCAGGTTTCCATGCTTGCAGCTACGAGTATTTCTTTAGAGGAAGCTCGTTTTTTCAGCTGTTCATGCGGAGACAAGGTGGTACTTTAATCCGTTGTGTTTTTTCGGTTAATTGACAAATGATAGATTATTAGTTAGGAAGCTGAAGGATAGACTTACCTGGCATATTTGTCTTTTCTTAATTGATTTCTTGTTGAAAGACAGACGTATTCTGTGCAGTTATGGATCTTAAATTGATTTGCCCAAAAATATGTGTCTCCCTTTTTTGACAGTTCATGACACCTCAATCCTTTTTTTTGTGAACGCTACTGTTCCCAGAGCTCTGAGAATTCCTACTGTTATCACAGTTGAGACAGTGGGGATTGTTTTGGAACCTGCTGAATGGAGAATTGAAAACATATATTTATAAGTAGTATATTTATAAGTAGTAGGTTAAATATGTCAGTGAGTTCTATATTTCTGTATATAACTTATATATTCAGTGAGTTATATATATTTATTAGTAGTAGGTTAAATATGTCAGTGAGTTATATATTTCTGTACATAACTTATATAGTCATTGAGTTATATATATTTATAAGTAGTAGGTTAAATATGTCAGTGAGTTATATATATAAGTAGTAGGTTACTACTTATATATAAGTAGCAGGTTAAATATGTCAGTAAGTTATATATTTCTGTATATAACTTATATATTCAGTGAGTTATATATATTTATAAGTAGTACGTTAAATATGTCAGTAAGTTATATATTTCTGTATATAACTTATATAGTCAGTGAGTTATATATATTTATAAGTAGTAGGTTAAATATGTCAGTGAGTTCTATATTTCTGTATATAACTTATATATTCAGTTAGTTATATATATTTATCAGTAGTTTGCGTGTTGGGGTACCTCCATAGGAGGCACGGACTAAGGGGGGACCTTGTCCCTGGGGGTCCATGATAGAATCTGGGACACCCTCGCCCGGGGTCATAAATACAGGCGGAGGAGGAAGAAGGCCCCTCAAATGTACACTCAAAAGGACCCACTGGTTTGTCCACAAGTCCCATGAGTTGCAAAACTTCTCCCAGCAATTGGTTAAATTGCATGGTGAGGCAGAACACCATCGCGGGAGCATCCTCTATAGGAGGACAACTGTGGCAGAGCGTAAGATCCAGAGCTTTGGACAAAGGTCTCTACAAAGGGTTGCCTCGACCTTTTCGGGGTACCTGCAAGACTGGGGACCTTGTGGTCAACTTTATTCCCACTTGAGGAGTGGCGCCCCTTGAGGAAATTATAGTCTAGTAAACGACACAGCATTCGCACGGGATTCTGACTAATGGACAATTCTTCTGGGCTTGGTATGTTTTGATGGGCGTCTTTGGGCTTAAAAACCTCTTCCTAGCTAATTTATCTATTATGGGCTGCCTCCCCGTAGTAGCATAATATTTGTAGGCATGAATATATAATGAGTCGGAGGTAATAGGCTTGAGAATGTCTCTTCAAGACTTCTACTATTGTTAATAGAAGAGCAACACCAAGTGCTAAAAACCAAGTTTTGACCAAGATGGGCCCAGGATTGCATAAAGCCTCCATTCATGGAGGTCCCAGGGACTTCTTGCTGTCCGGTTCTAAGCCGGCTTAAGCCCTTCGTTGTAGACTTGAGAAGATATGTGATCCCCGTTCTACACTGGTATCCGGGATCATTGCTTTTCCTGAGGCGAAAATAATTTCAATGATTTAAAGAACATGAAAATTGGAACTTTGAATGTTATGACATTAAAAAATAACTATCGTATCGACATTTTGACTGACGAATTCAGACGATTCGAATTTTATTTATTAGGAGTTTCAGAAACTCATATCCCAGGGCTAGCAAGCATGAAATTAGGTGATATAGAATTTGTTTACTCAGGCAGGAAGGATGGGGTACATAGACAGGGAGTAGGGCTCATGGTGAATAAGGAATCTGTTAAGTCTTGTTTAGGCTGGAAAGGTATTAATGATAGAATACTAATTGCTCATTTTATGATTAAAAAGTTCAGGGTATGAGTTATATTAGTATACGCCCCTGTAGAACCGATTGACGGAGATACTAGGGACTCAGATGAATTTTACTTACAGTTACAGGAGCAAAAAGACAGGGTCCAGGTAGAAGTATGATGTTATTACTGGGAGATTTGAACGCCCAGGTTAGTTGAAAAAGAGATAGATGGTATCCCAGCCTAGGTAAATTTGGTGTAGGAAAAGAAAATAGTAATGGATACAGGCTTTGGCTATTTTGTAGATATAACAATCTAGCTATAACCAATACGGTGTTTGGTTATACAATGGTTCATAAGTTAAAATGTTATTCACGTGATGATAAGACAGCATACCTTATTGGTTATGTTTTAGTGAACCAAAGACTGACGGGATCAATACAAGATACTAGGGTACATAGGAGTGCTGTTATTCATGTTAAAAGTAAAGATCACCATCTAGTAGTGTCAAAGGTTAATTTAAAACTGAAATATCGGAAGGGTAACTATCTGCCGGGAAGTTATGATGTTGGTAGACTCCAGGATGAGAATTTGAGAGAAAATTTCCAGGAACAGTTGAAAACTAATTTTGAGAGTTTAAATTTGATAATGTAGAAGATGGTTGGAATAATTTTAGAAAAATAATTTGTTAAGTTGCTGAAGGTGTATTAGGGAAGAAAGCTAGAACTACAGCTAAGAATATTAGTGAAAAAGCTTTATGTTTAGTAGAAAGGAGAAAGGACTTGTATTCTCAGAATCTCAGAATTATCTGAGTGATAAATCGTATGAAAAAAAAAGAAATGTAAAGAAAGTGGAGAAAGCATTAAAATATGAACTAAGGAGGTGTGAAGTGGAGGCCATGGATAAAGGATCTGGAAGATGCAGCTAGACGGCATAGTAGTAAAACTTTGTACTGGCACGTTAACAAATTGAGAGGGAGTAGTCAATCCGGACTTGTCCCAGTTAAAGATAGGAATGGGGTCGCAATTAGCGATAAGGAAAAAACTAAAGAGAGATGGGTCGAACATTTTGAGAACTTGCTTAACCGAGATAGAGATGCAGGTAACTACCTCCCGGGAAGTTATGATGCTGGTAGACTCCAGGATGAGAATTTGAGAGAAACTTTCCAGGAACAGTTGAAAGCTAAACTTGAGAGTTTAAAATTTGGCAATGTATAAGATGGATGGAATAATTTTAGGAAAATAGTTTGTTAAGTTGCTGACGGTGTATTAGGGAAGAAAGCTAGAACTGCAGCTAAGAATATTAGTGAAAAAGCTTTATGTTTAATAGAAAGGAGAAAGGACTTGTATTCTCAGAATCTCAGAATTATCTGAGTGATAAATCGTATGAAAACAAAAGAAATGTAAAGAAAGTGGAGAAAGCATTAAAATATGAACTAAGGAGGTGTGAAGAGGAGGCCACGGATAAAATTTCCGAGGATCTGGAAGATGCAGCTAGACGGCATAATATTAAAATTGTGTACTGGCACGTTAACAAATTGAGAGGGAGTAGTCAATCCGGACTTGTCCCAGTTAAAGATAGGAATGGGGTCACAATTAGCGATAAGGAAAAAACTAAAGAGAGATGGGCCGAAAATTTTGAGAACTTGTTTAACCGAGATAAAGATGCAGGAAAAAATATAGAGTAAAATGAAAAAGTTTGTGATACTTTGGATGTGAAGGAAGATATGTTTTGTGAGGAGGAATTAGCAACAGTACTAAAAGGATTATAGAATAATAAGGCTCCAGGTGCTGATAGGGTGGTAAATGAGTTTCTTAAATATGGTGGCTCTGAGGTCAGAAATAAGTTATTGAAGATTATGAATATGATTTTTGAAAAAGGGGAAGTACCTAACGATTTTAGGAAAACCTTAATTAAGCCACTTTATAAGAAAGGTGATAAAAGTGAGTATGGTAATTATCGAGGAATTAGTCTGATCTCTGTAGGTAGTAAATTACTTTGTAATATTATACTTTTTAGACTGAGAGATGCAGTAGACAAAGTTTTAAGAGAAGAGCAGTGCGGTTTTAGAAAAGGTAGAGTATGTGTCGACCAAATTTTCACTCTTAGGCTAATAATTGAGAAGTGCCTGAGTTTTCAAACACCTTTGGTCCTCAGTTTTATAAATTATGAGCAAGCGTTCGATTCTGTTGATAGAAGAGATTTAGTAAAGATTTTATCCTTGTATGGTATACCAGACAAATACATTAAAGTGATTAGTGCTATGTACGAGAATAACACTGCTGCGGTTAAGGTAGGAAATGAGGTTAGCAGCTGGTTTTGTATTAAATCCGGAGTTAAGCAGGGCTGTGTTCTATTCCCCTTTATATGGATTATTTTGATGGACTTTGTTTTAAGGAGCACAGGAAAGGCAATGGGAGACCACGGAATCAAATGGGGAGGAAAAAGTCTCCTGGACTTGGATTATGCTGTGGATTTAAGCATCCTATATGAAAGTGTGAGCAAAATGAATGAAGTTTCAGAGGTTTTGCGAGTTCAGGGTACTAGAATTGGTTTGAAAAATAATGTTAAGAAGACTAAGTCACTAAGGCTAGGAATAACTGAAGATGAAAAGGTGACGTTGGGTAATGAAAAGATTAATCAGGTAGGCAGCTTCACTTACATTGGTAGTATTATTAGTAATGATGGCGGGAGCAGTCAAGATGTTAAAAATAGAATAGCCAAGGCTCAGGGTGTTTTTTCACACTTAAAAAAAGTCTGGAAGAATAGGAAGATAAGTCTGCCAACCAAGATTAGAATATTAGAAGCTACAGTGATGACAGTGGTCAAATATGGCTCTGAAGCATGGACGCTCCGAAAAGCGGATAAAGATTTGCTAGATGTTTTCCAGAGAAATTGCTTAAGGATTGTTCTGGGTACCCGGCTGACTGACCGTATTTCAAACAAGGGTATACGAAAAATGTGGTTCAATAGCGCTCTCTAGGGCTATAATGAAAGAAAGGTTGAGGTGGTTAGGGCACGTTGTGCGGATGAAAGATGACAGATTGCCGAAGTTTGTTCTTTTCGGCCAACCATCTAGGGCTAAACGGAAAGCAGGTCGTCCCCGTCTGGGGTGGGAGGACGTCATAAAGAAAGATTTAAAGGAAATGGGAAATTCGTGGGCGGGTGTAAAAAGGGAGGCTTTGAATGGATTGGGGTGGAGGAGGATCGTGCGTAGCTGTGTTGGCCTCAGGCGGCTTGGTGCTATGGGGAGTTGTTAGTAGTAGTAGTAGTAGTAGTAGTAGTAGTAGTAGTAGTTTTTAATACTTCGGCGTCACATCTGAAAGCCTTTGTCAACAGGAAAAAACATATCAGAGGTAGCGTTGCCCATAGTAACGAGCCATAAGACTTCAATGTGTTATTATTTTTCCCAGAGGCACTTCATTAGGAAGGGGGGGGGGGAGGTCCTATAAACTTTGGAGGGGTATTTTGGGAAGTCCCATAAATTTCGGATTTCCAATCGAACATTTGACTGGAAATCGAAAGTTCTAGTTCCATTTATTAGTAAAATTGGTAAAATAAGATAAAATTGGTGAAATAAGGTAAAATTGGTGAAACAAGGTACTCTCTAGGAAATACATGGTAAAATCGGTGTATTAGAGTTGCCTTGTAGCTACAAGACCAGAATTGAACATTTCTTTTTAAGTATTACTTACAGCTTTTAGTGAAACTTTTTAATGATTCTGATTTTTCTGGGCTTAAAAAAGGTAATGTCCCTCCATCTAGAGTTTCATCAATTTGATTAACTGTCTAGTTTATCCCTTTGGTAATCGTGTGGCTTGGGTAATACCTCAGCAATTGAACAGTGCCTGATTTCAGACATCGATTTTGTAAAAAAAAAAAAAAAAAAAAAAAAATAAATCAAATTTACCATTATTTCGGAGTAAAATAATATTAACCATTTTGTTTCCACATTTAAACCTAAGAAATGTTATCCTAACACCCTTGCTTTTTTAAATAGTCGTGTTCATCCTCATTCCTCATATCATATACATGTTTTTTTTCATTTATTTATAAAAGTACCGAATACAAGTAAAAAAGAGGTTTTTAACACTTTAATGACTTTGATTAACTAAGCACTGGATCATCATAGTCGAACATTCAGTCACGTTCACAGTCAATTAGACTGTCTTCAATAGGATTTGCTTGAAAATCTAGCTCCTCTCCTTCAGACATAGATTCTGATTCAGGTGACCGCGTTTGTTCCAAAGCCCTCTCCCCCTCCCCAAACGAAAGTCCTGAATACGGCCCTGAGAATTATATATCAATTTCTACCTCCACCCTCTCATCATCTCTCACTTAGAGCTAATTCTGTATTTATTTGAAGATTCTTTCAAAACAATTGCTGAAACACGAGGGCCGTTAAACTAGACTAAGAACTTCTTCTAGACAATGCAATCAGTTACAACTGATTAAAGTATCAATGGGTTGAAAAAAAAATGAATAAATCGGTATCTAAATCTTAGAAAAGGGCACTGGAACTTTCGATTTCCAATTGTTTGAGACCCGTCCATAGGTTATTCGACCACCCCTTCACATAAAGTGTCTTTGGGAAAAAATAAATGAGCAAATTATTAATACATTGAACACTGAAGGGTCTTTACTATAGGTAATGCATTACGATTACCCCTGACTTAAACAGGAGAGTAGAAAATTCCAATTTCCCTTCTAATGAAAAATCTGGAATTATCCAAGAAAAAAACAGGGGAAATTTTTCGCAGGGGAGGGGGAATATTCTGTGGGAGAGGGGGGATAGACACTGGCAGGGAAGAAACACAGCAGGGAAAAAATGATCAGGAATTAAATGAAAAAACAAATTTCTTCAACTGAAAGTGAGAAACATTATTAAACCTTAAAACAAACAGAAATTCTTATATTTTTGATGAAGAACAAATTTTTGAATCTAATTGGATTATCTTTTGTATTTTGTTAGATTGCGCAATTAACTTTCAAACAGTTCGTGGTAACGAACTGTATGTAAGGAGCGATCCGTCTCAATAGTAACCGAAGCTCTAAAAAACGGAATTTTGATACCAGTAGATACATAAAAAGAATTAGATTTTTATGCCGATTTCAAATATAGAAGTTTCATCAAGTCTTACTGATCAAAAATTACGCGCCTGAGAAAAATTTTCTTATTTTCGATCTTTTAGGGGGTAGACACCCCCTAAAAGTGACAGAATCTTAATGAAAATCAAACCATTAGATTCAGAGTATCAGAAAACCCTATTGTAAGTGTTTCAAGTTCCTATCTGCAAATACGTGGAATTTCATATTTTTTGCCAGAAGAACGATCACGGATGCGTGTTTATTTGTTTGTTTGTTTTCCCCAGGGGTGATCGTATTGATCCAGTGGTCTTAGAATATCGTGAGAGGGCTCATTCGAACGGAAATTGAAAGTTCTACAGCCCTTTTAAAATTACCAAAAAAAATAGAGGGTAAATATGCCCCTCCCACGCTCAGTTTTTTCCCGAAGTCACCCAATCAAAATTTTGAGATAACCAGTTCAGCATAGTTAAGCGTAGTAAAAAATCTAATAACTAAGTCTTTGAGGATGACTTCATCCCCCACAGTTTCCGGGGGAAGGGCTGCAAGTTATGGGCTTTCCCCTTTGTTTACATGTAGTATTGGTTATTAGGAAGCATACCTATGTTTCCAGGAGGGATGTTTTCTGGTGGGGGAGGTGGCCGAGGGAGCGGGTTACGTGGGAGTATCTTTCCAAAGAGGATTTTTTCATAGGGGAAAGGACATTTTCTTAAAGGGGGTGTCGGATTTCCCAGCATTATTTAAAAAACGATTGATTCGAACAAAATTCAATGCGTGAAAAAAATCCAGCTGGTATGATTTTGAGGGATTACTCACTTCATACCGCCACTTGTGTTGACACGCTGCGTCCTGAGCGTTGATATGTCTAAATCAGGATCTACTTGATAACTCTAGTGCCGGAGCATATGGCTGGCACATAGTCAATTATTATTATATGGCTGGCATTATAGTCGATAATTATGTCACTCACAAAACAACATTTCGATAACCGTATGGATGAACTCTTACAGACGATTACAAAACTCCAGCGAGAAAAGAAACTTCTTAGGTAGGAAAATAGACTGCTTATATTGGAGCTTGCTAAAGTGAAAATGACTGCTCTTCGCACTGAACTGTGCTCAAGAAGGAATAATCTTGTTATTAACGGCCTAGAAATTTCAGAAGGTGAAGACCTCCGTCAGAAAGTAAATTTCTTCTTTTGGTCAAAACTGGGAGTAGCTAGTGCCAACTAGATACGTACCAGTTTTATATATAGAATTTCAAAGAAAACATTCAACTCCAAGTCGTAGAGTCCTAGCGGCTTGCTAGGACTAGAAGAGTCCTAGAAATAATTCGCAAGGAAAAAAGTCCGCAAATCCGGTTTTCGCTACCCTAGAAAATTTTGACCGGTCAAAAATAATGAAAGAGTGTGGTAAGTTGAAAAAAGACTGTTTGACCGCGTCCGTGGACTTGCCTAGTGATCTCGGTAAAAGACGGAAAAAATTATTCTCTCTTGGCTACAAGCTAAGAACGTCAAAAATAGGGAGTGAGAAAGCAGCAGAAACGTGTCTAATTCAAAAAGGAATCAAAATTTGGTTAGAAACCAAAAAATCAAAGACGTCGCAATGGATGAAATTGCAAGATGACTGCCAGTTGTTTTTTCTGTAGATCTCAAGAGATGTGTTTCCTTTTTGCGTGTCCCTATTTGTTTTTTCTTTTTCAGTATGGTAAGAAAATTTCGGGTTTATAAACTTCAAAGTGGTCAACTGCTCTTTTCAAAAGTACAACCATTGCCTCTCTCGAGTATCTGAAAAGTTATAAATTCCTGTTCTGACCTCCCAGAAGGCACCTCCTCATTGATAGGTCAAAGTAATGTAAGATTAACAGAGTTAGAAGAAAATGTTTTTGATCTGGAAAAAGTTTTTGATGTTGAAATTAGTAATGAATCAACTCCCTAATGTTTGATAAGAGTAAATTTCCTAGAAGCCGATATGAAGAGGTATATAATATTACTAAAGGACGCTCTCTCTCTCTCTCTCTCTCAGCTCACTCTTCTCCAGCTTAACTGTTAAGGGTTATGCTCTTCGTTTTCTGATGTAGCAGATTTTTGCCAACAGCTGCAGTCAGATGTATCCGGGATTTGCGAAACTTTTCAAACAAGACACACTGATACCCTTTTAAAAATACCTGGTTACTCTTCACAATTACTGCACAAACCTAGAATAAATAGAGGAGGCTAGGCTATTTACATGCGGCAAGAATGTTCAGCCTGCATCAATAAAGAATTAACCCGGAATATCGAAGGAGTTTATGAATCTCTCTTCTTGGAAATAATTTTACCTCCGCAGAAAAAAATAGCACTTGAAGAAGTATACCGTCCACCGGCGGGATCTGTCTCTTCGCTCCTGGAAATCTTAGGCCAAATATCCAATCTTCTAGAGAGACAAGGGAACGATGCCATCTTAATGGAAAACTTTAACATCAAACTGACTCTTCTTGTATAATCAGGTGTGATAGATCTGCTCAGTATAATTTCAGCTTTGAACATGTACCCCTCAACTACGATACCTACACGAGTAACTACCACCTCCCACTCATTGATTGACAACATCTTTTCAACGCTGCATCCAATATCGACCTCTGTCTTGCTATGTGACACTTCTGATCATTTCCCTGTACTTAAGAATTTTAAAATACAGCACAAAGATCCAATGCCACGCCTACGCAGGGATTTGTCACGTGGAAATTAAATGATGAGAACCTAGAAACCCTTAAACAAGTCCTGGAAAGCACATCCTAGGATAATGTTATGAATACAGAAGATGTTAATGTGGGATGTGAGGAATTCCATAGCATTTTTATGAGAAAGTATATCGATTGCTGCTCTAAAAATTATACCAGGAAGATTTGACGAAAAAATCAACCCATCAGCCCTTGGATTAGTCATGGACTGCTCTAGTGTATTAATAAGAAAAATAAACTCTGGAATAATCATGTAAATGACCCTTGCATAGCAACGCTTGAGAAATATATTGAATATAAAAAATGCCTCCGATCAATTTTATGTAAAGCTAAGAGAAATTATTTCATTGGAAAAATAGCTGAAAGTGGGAAAGATTCTCGGAAGATATGGAAGGTTGTAAACTCTTTACTGCATCTCTGCAGTGCCCCACCTGAGTTTCCTTTCAATTTATCTGTAAATGGGGAAACTATATCGGAGCCAGAAAACGTTGCAAATGCACTGGGATAATTTTTTGCAGCGGTGGAAAAAAAAGTAATTCCGTTGAAAAACCCGAGAAGAGTTATAAAAATTACCTAGGCACAGGATGCACCAAGTCAATGGCTCTCGCTTCTGTCTCTCCATCTACAATTCTGTTGATTATACGAAACCTAAAAGGAAATTCTACTTCTGGATTCGAACGAGTACATACTTAGGTGTTAAAAGCACTTGCTTCGTCAATCATAGAGCCTACTTACATGATCAATTTGTCTCTGCAGAATGGTAGTTTCCCGGAACGGCTAAAAAAGCTAGAATTGTTCCTTTACAGAAAGGAGGTTCTCGAGCTGATCCTTCAAATTATAGATCTATTTCCATTCTTTCTGTTTTTTTTAAGGTCTTAGAAAAACCCATGCAGCAGCAGCTACTCCAGTTTCTGGAGAAAAAAGGGTTTCTTGATGCTCATCAGTTTGAGTTTAAACCAGAAAACCACCCAAGATGCACTAACGGCTTTGAGTTTGTGGATCAACAAAGTTCTGGATTCTGGCCTTCTACCTGCAGTTTTCCTGATTGATATCAGAAAAGAATTTGATAGTATGTACCATATTCTCCTCAGGAGATTGGAGCACATAGGAATGAAAGGCAAAAATCTGGAATGGTTCAGTTCGCACTTAAGGGACCGCAGGATTTATTTGGGAGAACATCTAGGAAATAATGTATTGGTCAATTGTGGTGTTCCCCAAGGGTCAATATTAAGACCACTACTGTTCCTGATTCAGGTTAACGATCTAAGTAGTGTATTAAATCCGACACGCACTATTTTTTGCTGCTGTAAGCTATATCACGATGAAGCTTCTTTTCAGCCTGTAGATGATGATGAGCGTGTAGCTTTTGTAGATGGTACCGCACTAGGCTGCTATGAAAGGGATAAAACAGCGCACATTTCCAAGCTTAGGGCTGTTCTCGAGGGGACGTATCTCTGGATGGATGCTAACCGTCTTGTGATTAACGTTGATAAATCTTGCGTTTTATTTTTCTGCCGGGTCGGAAGTTTCCATCCGGAGATAGATGGTATCGAAACATCCAGAGGTTTGATCAGTTGGCCAGAAAAGGGTTTTGCAAAATACCTGGGAGTTCTGCTTGATAAGAACCTGTCATTTCTGCATCACATTCAAGCAGTAGAGCAGAAGATATCCCGGAATCTTAGAATAATAAAGAAACTAAAGAACACTTTGCCACAGGAAACACTGGTCCTGCTATACAATGCTCTTATCAAACCCCATTTACAGTACTGTGCAATGATCTGGCAATCGACTTTTAAATCTCAGCTGCAGAAGCTCAATTCGATCCATAAACGAGCTTTGAAATTAATTAGAAAAAATTAAGAGTATTTGTCAATGGAGTCGCTGCATCATCAGTCATGGTTGACCTATATGTCCATGTTTCGAGCTGGTGAACTCCCGTCTGCATTTAAAACATTATTTCAACCAATTTTGGACCAGCATAATCTAAATACCCGACCATCATCAAACCTACAAATACCCTTCTCCCCGACTGTACGATCGGATTTTGCTCCGAATATAACTTGTGCAAGGTTATGGAACCTGTTCCCAGAGGAGCTGAGAGGTAGAAGCTCCCTCGCGTCATTTAAAAGAAGAGTAAAAAATCTTTTATTAGCCTTGGAAAAGACTAGTTAAATAATGGTTAATAAAATGATTTTTATATAAATTATTAAATATAAATAGACAAAAATAAAGTAAATTTTTTTTTGGTATAATGATGAGGCGGTTTCCCCTGGGGCAAAGGGCAGGAGGATATTTGGTAGTTTTATTGGATTAATGGGAGGTAATGTTGTTTCTGAAAGTAGGAGCAGTGACCAAGCTGCATATTATGTTTAAATTTTAGCGATTGAGGATCTCGGCATCCAGGAATGGACTGAGTATTGTTGTTATGTATAATTTTTAATTTTTATTTTTTGAATTGATAATAAACCCCATTGAACTGAACTGAACTGACTGTGACCGTGACTGCTTTCGACCGCGAAAACTTACAACTGTGAAACAAACAAGAAATGAGACTGCTCGCAACTGTGACTAATTTCAGGGATTGTTTTGGGATTTTCAACAACACCAAAACACACTATGTGTATGCTCATTATAAAAAGGGCACATCAGCAATATCTCAGAAACGTCTGAGGGCGTTAAGTTGAATCTTTCACGGCATGTTGAGCAGTTCTAAAATCTTCATAGATTCTTTGGGGGGTGGTGGTGTTAAATTAAGTCAGAAGACTCTATATGCATCCAGATTATAAAAAGGGTATATCTGCAATATCTTAGAAGTGACAACGTGCATCTCGATTGTCAGAAGAGCGTATCTGAAATATATCAGGAACAACTAATGGCATTTAGTTGAAACCTTCAGGGAAAAATGTGGTGAGAGGTGTTGTTGAAATAAATTGAAAGCTACTAATTTGAAGTATTAAGTTAGAATTGGATACTATAGCTCTTACGCCAAAGACATTAAAAACTGGAAAATGTTCATTATATTAAGCAAAACAAAGGTATTGCAATAAAAAATGAACAGAAATTACCTTAAAAACTCCGAAAAAGAAGTTTTTCAAAGAAAAGTAAAGAGTCACATTAAACTTAAGACCAACATAAATAAATTCTATAATAATGCAAACTCGAAACAACCCAAAATTACTTTTAAGGAATGAAAGAAACCCAAAACGAACAGAAATTCAAAAAAACATCACAGAAAACATACAGATAACAGGTGCAAACATATATGAATAAATGAATCCTAAAAGGAGTAAAAACCAAATTGAATTTTCAAGTCAAACTTAAAACGGACATAAACTTCTACAAACAGCAGTGTGGCTACTGCCCTTTTCTCCTTCCCTAAAAGTAAAAGTGTAAAGCTTGTTGCGTCATTTGCGCTTTACTGGAATTGAAATATATTACAAATATTTTCACTTACATTTACAACGGCATTTTTCTCAATTAATAGAAACAAAAAACTAGCCTAGAAAGACATGAAAAAAGCAAAGAAAACACATAAACATTATATAAAGAAAAGAAAGACGAAAGGAAACTCGCATTTCGATAAAATTTAATCACTTAACAACACAAGACACAAGTCAGAATGTCTGCTGTATATTGTTTTTGTATAAAAAAAGGTTTTATTGTTTTAACTGTTTTAAAACAATTATTTGCTATTAATAAATTTTCTCTTAACTGTAAGTGTAAAGATAGCATTATCTAAAAAATCATTTGCGCATAATAAAAAGCTCACAAAAAGCGCATTTAAACTCAAATTTCCAAAATTTCCCTGAAAGGTGCTTCAGATGTACCGAATGAAAAACCAGATGAATATGAATGTGGAGTGAGTTGAAAATCAAGCTCCGGTCAACCTTCAACTGGAAGAAAATAATTACGTATGCATTCATAAAGGATGGATGATGCAGTATTTCTTGCAAATGGGAAGAAAACACCCCTATTATCTGGAAAAAAAATAGCTTATAGGGGGAAAATCCTATTTTATTTTTTAAGGCAAGCACACTAAATAAGCCCTCTATTAACATTTAACAAAATGTTATTTGTTATAAATTTGTTATTTTAAAATTTTTAATCCCGTTACGTTTGCAAGGTGGTTTCACGAAGGTAGCTTCAAATTGTAAATGTTCAGTAATTGTGCATTATTATTTTTAGGTGAATTGTTTGTTTTATACAAACAGTTGTATTTATATTTTTTAGCTTTAGCTTATTTTTTTCTGTTCGCTGAAGACACCCTGTCTATACGGGCGAAATATTCGTTTTTTGTATTTTCTTCGTTTCATTTAATGGCCATAGATCCGTTTGTCGAAATTATATTTTTTGTGTTTTGCCGTTTAATTAGAATTAAATAAAACTTTTTCCACAAAATAGTTTTTCAAAAAAAGTAAAGAACTTCATTAAACCAAAAATGAACAAAAATAGAATCAAACAATCTACCAAGCATACAACTACCACAAATCGGTATCAGTAAATAACCGAAACCCAAAACAAACAGAAATTAAAATAAACAACAGAGTCAAAATCAAAACGAGCAGAAATTAATATAAGTAGGGTTCAAAACTCTTATGCTTTCTAAAAGCCAGAATATAATTTGTACTTTACCGAAAAAAAAATTCAAATGAATTTACTGAAAAAATGTGCATTGTCAGTTTAATATACATATGCTGATATTTATTCCTTAAAACCTTAATTAATTTGTGATTTTTTAAAGTTATAAAAGTGAAAAAACTTAAAAGAATTTTTTCAGTCAACTACAAATTATATTCTGGCTTTTAGAAAGCATAGGGGGTTTTGGACCCTACTCATATTAATTTCTGATCGCTTTGAGTTTGACTCGGTTATTTATTTTAATTTCTGTTTGATTTGGGTTTTATTTATTTGCTGATACTGATTTATGGTAGTTGTATGCTTGATTAGTTTAATGGAGCTCTTTTCTTTTTTTTGAAAAACTTATTTTGTGGATGTTTTTTTTTAATTAATTTCTGTTCGTTTTATATTGACATAATGTTTCTTAGGTAAAAAAATAATAGTTTGAATCTTTCAGGTTTTCCTTAAAGAATGTATAGTTTGACCTGCTATTTATATACTGGAGAAACTTTTTCAGCAATTTTTAACAACATAAACTCAAAAGTTAATACCATTTAAAAAAAATTATACTTGACATCTTTCACAGCCTAGATATACTCGCACTCTTTTGATTTAGTAAAATTTGAAGAGCAGAAGTAGTTATAGAAGTAGCCCCAAAAATTTGAATTTAATAGTAGAAGGGGGGGGTGTTACTCGTGACAGTACACCAAATATGGGCATAGAATACTGACAGTACACCAAATATGTGCATAGAATACTGACAGCACACCAAATATGGGCATATAGTCATTAGGGAGAACACGTGGTTAATGGGGTCAATGACCTCTTTTTCCAAGGTCGATGTTGTTGTC